>NW_028168164.1:0-18798 GCF_964237585.1 Gallinula chloropus | reverse complement strand
GAAGGAGCCAGGACCCAAAGACCTAGCTGGCCTGAAGAGTCCCCAGGGGGCCCCCAAACAGCCCCTCTCTATTTGGGTCTGGGGGCTTTCGTTGGGCATGGAACATGGGAGGTACCTGCGAGGTTGCAGTTCGCGGCCCGAGAAGCACTCTCCGGCCAACATGCCCAACTGCAGCAACAGCTCCCAAACCGAAGGAGCCAGGACCCAAAGACCTAGCTGGCCTGAAGGGGCCCCAGGGGGCCCCCAAGCAGCCCCTCTCCATTTGGGTCTGGGGGCTTTCGTTGGGCCGGGAACCTGGGAGCTACCTGCAAGTTTGCAGTTCACGGCCCGAGAACCACTCTCCGGCCAACATGCCCAACTGCAGCAACAGCTCCCAAACCGAAGGAGCCAGGACCCAAAGACCTAGCTGGCCTGAAGGGCCCCCAGGGGGCCCCCAAGCAGCCCCTCTCCATTTGGGTCTGGGGGCTTTCGTTGGGCCGGGAACCTGGGAGGTACCTGCAAGTTTGCAGTTCGCAGCCCGAGAAGCACTCTCCGGTCAACATGCCCAACGTCCAGCAACAGCTCCCAAACCGAAGGAGCCAGGACCCAAAGACCTAGCTGGACTGAAGGGTCCCCAGGGGGCCCCCAAGCAGCCCCTCTCAATTTGGGTCTGGGGGCTTTCGTTGGGCATGGAGTCTGGGAGGTACCTGCAAGGTTGCAGTTCGCAGCCCGAGAAGCACTCTCCGGCCAACATGCCCAACTGCAGAAACAGCTCCCAAACCGAAGGAGTCAGGACCCAAAGACCTAGCTGTCCTGGAGTGTCCCCAGGGGGCCCGCAAGCAGCCCCTCTCAATTTTGGTCTGGGGGCTTTCGTTGGGCCGGGAACCTGGGAGGTGCCTGCAAGGTTGCAGTTCGCGGCCCGAGAAGCACTCTCCGGCCAACATGCCCAACGTCCAGCAACAGCTCCCAAACCGAAGGAGCCAGGACCCAAAGACCTAGCTGGCCTGAAGGGCCCCCAGGGGGCCCCCAAGCAGCCCCTCTCCATTTGGGTCTGGGGGCTTACGTTGGGCCGGGGATCTGGGAGGTACCTGCAAGTTTGCAGTTCGCAGCCCGAGAAGCACTCTCCGGTCAACATGCCCAACGTCCAGCAACAGCTCCCAAACCGAAGGAGCCAGGACCCAAAGACCTAGCTGGCCTGAAGGGCCCCCTGGGGGCCCCCAAACAGCCCCTCTCCATTTGGGTCTGGGGGCTTTCGTTGGGCCGGGAACCTGGGAGCTACCTGCAAGGTTGCAGTTCGCAGCCCGAGAAGCACTCTCCGGTCAACATGCCCAACGTCCAGCAACAGCTCCCAAACCGAAGGAGCCAGGACCCAAAGACCTAGCTGGCCTGAAGAGTCCCCAGGGGGCCCCCAAACAGCCCCTCTCCATTTGGGTCTGGGGGCTTTCGTTGGGCCGGGAACCTGGGAGCTACCTGCAAGGTTGCAGTTCGCAGCCTGAGAAGCACTCTCCGGCCAGCATGCCCAACGTCCAGCAACAGCTCCCAAACCGAAGGAGCCAGGACCCAAAGACCTAGCTGGCCTGAAGGGCCCCCAGGGGGCCCCCAAGCAGCCCCTCTCCATTTGGGTCTGGGGGCTTTCGTTGGGCCGGGAACCTGGGAGGTACCTGCAAGGTTGCAGTTCGCGGCCCGAGAAGCACTCTCCGGCCAACATGCCCAACTGCAGCAACAGCTCCCAAACCGAAGGAGCCAGGACCCAAAGACCTAGCTGGCCTGAAGGGCCCCCAGGGGGCCCCCAAGCAGCCCCTCTCCATTTGGGTCTGGGGGCTTTCGTTGGGCCGGGGACCTGGGAGGTACCTGCAAGGTTGCAGTTCGCAGCCCGAGAAGCACTCTCTGGTCAACATGCCCAACTGCAGCAACAGCTCCCAATCCGAAGGAGCCAGGACCCAAAGACCTAGCTGGCCTGAAGGGCCCCCAGGGTGCCCCCAAACAGCCCCTCTCCATTTGGGTCTGGGGGCTTTCGTTGGGCCTGGGAACTGGGAGGTACCTGCAAGGTTGCAGTTCGCGGCCTGAGAAGCACTCTCCGGCCAACATGCCCAACGTCCAGCAACAGCTCCCAAACCGAAGGAGCCAGGACCCAAAGACCTAGCTGGCCTGAAGGGCCCCCAGGGGGCCCCCAAGCAGCCCCTCTCCATTTGGGTCTGGGGGCTTTCGTTGGGCATGGAACCTGGGAGCTACCTGCAAGGTTGCAGTTCGCGGCCCGAGAAGCACTCTCCGGCCAACATGCCCAACTGCAGCAACAGCTCCCAAACCGAAGGAGCCAGGACCCAAAGACCTAGCTGGCCTGAAGGGCCCCCAGGGGGCCCCCAAGCAGCCCCTCTCCATTTGGGTCTGGGGCCTTTCGTTGGGCCGGGAACCTGGGAGGTACCTGCAAGTTTGCAGTTCGCAGCCCGAGAAGCACTCTCCGGTCAACATGCCCAACGTCCAGCAACAGCTCCCAAACCCAAGGAGCCAGGACCCAAAGACCTAGCTGGACTGAAGGGTCCCCAGGGGGCACCCAAACAGCCACTCCCCATTTGGGTCTGGGGGCTTTCGTTGGGCATGGAGTCTGGGAGGTACCTGCAAGGTTGCAGTTCGCAGCCCGAGAAGCACTCTCCGGCCAACATGCCCAACTGCAGAAACAGCTCCCAAACCGAAGGAGTCAGGACCCAAAGACCTAGCTGTCCTGGAGTGTCCCCAGGGGGCCCGCAAGCAGCCCCTCTCAATTTTGATCTGGGGGCTTTTGTTGGGCCGGGAACCTGGGAGGTGCCTGCAAGGTTGCAGTTCGCGGCCCGAGAAGCACTCTCCGGCCAACATGCCCAACGTCCAGCAACAGCTCCCAAACCGAAGGAGCCAGGACCCAAAGACCTAGCTGGCCTGAAGGGCCCCCAGGGGGCCCCCAAGCAGCCCCTCTCCATTTGGGTCTGGGGGCTTACGTTGGGCCGGGGATCTGGGAGGTACCTGCAAGTTTGCAGTTCGCAGCCCGAGAAGCACTCTCCGGCCAACATGCCCAACGTCCAGCAACAGCTCCCAAACCGAAGGAGCCAGGACCCAAAGACCTAGCTGGCCTGAAGGGGCCCCAAGGGGCCCCCAAACAGCCCCTCTGCATTTGGGTCTGGGGGCTTTCGTTGGGCCGGGAACCTGGGAGCTACCTGCAAGGTTGCAGTTCGCAGCCCGAGAAGCACTCTCCGGTCAACATGCCCAACGTCCAGCAACAGCTCCCAAACCGAAGGAGCCAGGACCCAAAGACCTAGCTGGCCTGAAGAGTCCCCAGGGGGCCCCCAAACAGCCCCTCTCCATTTGGGTCTGGGGGCTTTCGTTGGGCCGGGAACCTGGGAGGTACCTGCAAGGTTGCAGTTCGCAGCCTGAGAAGCACTCTCCGGCCAGCATGCCCAACGTCCAGCAACAGCTCCCAAACCGAAGGAGCCAGGACCCAAAGACCTAGCTGGCCTGAAGGGCCCCCAGGGGGCCCCCAAGCAGCCCCTCTCCATTTGGGTCTGGGGGCTTTCGTTGGGCCGGGAACCTGGGAGGTACCTGCAAGGTTGCAGTTCGCAGCCCGAGAAGCACTCTCTGGTCAACATGCCCAACTGCAGCAACAGCTCCCAATCCGAAGGAGCCAGGACCCAAAGACCTAGCTGGCCTGAAGGGCCCCCAGGGTGCCCCCAAACAGCCCCTCTCCATTTGGGTCTGGGGGCTTTCGTTGGGCCTGGGAACTGGGAGCTACCTGCAAGGTTGCAGTTCGCGGCCTGAGAAGCACTCTCCGGCCAACATGCCCAACTGCAGCAACAGCTCCCAAACCGAAGGAGCCAGGACCCAAAGACCTAGCTGGCCTGAATGGCCCCCAGGGGGCCCCCAAGCAGCCCCTCTCCATTTGGGTCTGGGGGCTTTCGTTGGGCATGGAACCTGGGAGGTACCTGCAAGGTTGCAGTTCGCGGTCCGAGAAGCACTCTCCGGCCAACATGCCCAACTGCAGCAACAGCTCCCAAACCGAAGGAGCCAGGACCCAAAGACCTAGCTGGCCTGAAGGGGCCCCAGGGGGCCCCCAAGCAGCCCCTCTCCATTTGGGTCTGGGGGCTTTCGTTGGGCCGGGATCCTGGGAGGTACCTGCAAGGTTGCAGCTCACGGCCCGAGAACCACTCTCCGGCCAACATGCCCAACGTCCAGCAACAGCTCCCAAACCGAAGGAGCCAGGACCCAAAGACCTAGCTGGCCTGAAGGGGCCCCAGGGGGCCCCCAAGCAGCGCCTCTCCATTTGGGTCTGGGGGCTTTCTTTGGGCCGGGAACCTGGGAGCTACCTGCAAGGTTGCAGTTCGCAGCCCGAGAAGCACTCTCCGGCCAACATGCCCAACGTCCAGCAACAGCTCCCAAACCGAAGGAGCCAGGACCCAAAGACCTAGCTGGCCTGAAGGGCCCCCTGGGGGCCCCCAAACAGCCCCTCTCAATTTGGGTCTGGGGGCTTTCGTTGGGCCGGGAACCTGGGAAGTACCTGCAAGTTTGCAGTGCGCGGCCCGAGAAGCACTCTCCGGCCAACATGCCCAACGTCCAGCAACAGCTCCCAAACCGAAGGAGCCAGGACCCAAAGACCTAGCTGGCCTGAAGAGTCCCCAGGGGGGCCCCAAGCAGCCCCTCTCAATTTGGGTCTGGGGGCTTTCGTTGGGCATGGAACCTGGGAGGTACCTGCAAGGTTGCAGTTCGCGGTCCGAGAAGCACTCTCCGGCCAACATGCCCAACTGCAGCAACAGCTCCCAAACCGAAGGAGCCAGGACCCAAAGACCTAGCTGGCCTGAAGGGCCCCCAGGGGGCCCCCAAGCAGCCCCTCTCCATTTGGGTCTGGGGGCTTTCGTTGGGCCGGGAACCTGGGAGGTACCTGCAAGGTTGCAGTTCACGGCCCGAGAACCACTCTCCGGCCAACATGCCCAACGTCCAGCAACAGCTCCCAAACCGAAGGAGCCAGGACCCAAAGACCTAGCTGGCCTGAAGGGGCCCCAGGGGGCCCCCAAGCAGCCCCTCTCCAGTTGGGTCTGGGGGCTTTCGTTGGGCCGGGAACCTGGGAGCTACCTGCAAGGTTGCAGTTCGCGGCCCGAGAAGCACTCTCCGGCCAACATGCCCAACTGCAGCAACAGCTCCCAAACCGAAGGAGCCAGGACCCAAAGACCTAGCTGGCCTGAAGGGCCCCCAGGGGGCCCCCAAGCAGCCCCTCTCAATTTTGGTCTGGAGGCTTTCGTTGTGCCGGGGACATGGGAGGTACCTGCAAGGTTGCAGTTCGCAGCCCGAGAAGCACTCTCCCGTCAACATGCCCAACGTCCAGCAACAGCTCCCAAACCGAAGGAGCCAGGACCCAAAGACCTAGCTGGCCTGAAGGGCCCCCAGGGGGCCCCCAAACAGCCCCTCTCAATTTGGGTCTGGGGGCTTTCGTTGGGCCTGGGACATGGGAGGTACCTGCAAGGTTGCAGTTCGCAGCCCGAGAAGCACTCTCCGGCCAACATGCCCAACGTCCAGCAACAGCTCCCAAACCGAAGGAGCCAGGACCCAAAGACCTAGCTGGCCTGAAGAGTCCCCAGGGGGGCCCCAAACAGCCCCTCTCAATTTGGGTCTGGGGGCTTTCGTTGGGCATGGAACCTGGGAGCTACCTGCAAGGTTGCAGTTCGCGGCCCGAGAAGCACTCTCCGGCCAACATGCCCAACGTCCAGCAACAGCTCCCAAACCCAAGGAGCCAGGACCCAAAGACCTAGCTGGCCTGAAGGGCCCCCTGGGGGCCCCCAAACAGCCCCTCTCCATTTGGGTCTGGGGGCTTTCGTTGGGCCGGGAACCTGGGAAGTGCCTGCAAGGTTGCAGTTCGCGGCCCGAGAAGCACTCTCCGGCCAACATGCCCAACGTCCAGCAACAGCTCCCAAACCGAAGGAGCCAGGACCCAAAGACCTAGCTGGCCTGAAGAGTCCCCAGGGGGGCCCCAAACAGCCCCTCTCTATTTGGGTCTGGGGGCTTTCGTTGGGCATGGAACCTGGGAGGTACCTGCAAGGTTGCAGTTCGCGGTCCGAGAAGCACTCTCCGGCCAACATGCCCAACTGCAGCAACAGCTCCCAAACCGAAGGAGCCAGGACCCAAAGACCTAGCTGGCCTGAAGGGCCCCCAGGGGGCCCCCAAGCAGCCCCTCTCCATTTGGGTCTGGGGGCTTTCGTTGGGCCGGGGACATGGGAGGTACCTGCAAGGTTGCAGTTCACGGCCCGAGAAGCACTCTCCGGCCAACATGCCCAACGTCCAGCAACAGCTCCCAAACCGAAGGAGCCAGGACCCAAAGACCTAGCTGGCCTGAAGGGCCCCCAGGGGGCCCCCAAGCAGCCCCTCTCCATTTGGGTCTGGGGGCTTTCGTTGGGCCGGGAACCTGGGAGCTACCTGCAAGGTTGCAGTTCGAGGCCCGAGAAGCACTCTCCGGCCAACATGCCCAACGTCCAGCAACAGCTCCCAAACCGAAGGAGCCAGGACCCAAAGACCTAGCTGGCCTGAAGAGTCCCCAGGGGGCCCCCAAACAGCCCCTCTCCATTTGGGTCTGGGGGCTTTCGTTGGGCATGGAACCTGGGAGGTACCTGCAAGGTTGCAGTTCGCAGCCTGAGAAGCACTCTCCGGCCAACATGCCCAACGTCCAGCAACAGCTCCCAAACCGAAGGAGCCAGGACCCAAAGACCTAGCTGGCCTGAAGGGCCCCCAGGGGGCCCCCAAACAGCCCCTCTCCATTTGGGTCTGGGGGCTTTCGTTGGGCATGGAACCTGGGAGCTACCTGCAAGGTTGCAGTTCGCGGCCCGAGAAGCACTCTCCGGCTAACATGCACAACTGCAGCAACAGCTCCCAAACCGAAGGAGCCAGGACCCAAAGACCTAGCTGGCCTGGAGTGTCCCCAGGGGGCCCGCAAGCAGCCCCTCTCAATTTGGGTCTGGGGGCTTTCGTTGGGCCGGGGACCTGGGAGCTACCTGCAAGGTTGCAGTTCACGGCCCGAGAAGCACTCTCCGGTCAACATGCCCAACGTCCAGCAACAGCTCCCAAACCCAAGGAGCCAGGACCCAAAGACCTAGCTGGCCTGAAGAGTCCCCAGGGGGCCCCCAAGCAGCCCCTCTCCATTTGGGTCTGGGGGCTTTCGTTGGGCCGGGAAACTGGGAAGTGCCTGCAAGGTTGCAGTTCGCGGCCCGAGAAGCACTCTCCGGCCAACATGCCAAACGTCCAGCAACAGCTCCCAAACCCAAGGAGCCAGGACCCAAAGACCTAGCTGGCCTGAAGAGTCCCCAGGGGGCCCCCAAGCAGCCCCTCTCCATTTGGGTCTGGGGGCTTTCGTTGGGCCGGGAACCTGGGAGGTACCTGCAAGGTTGCAGTTCAGGGCCCGAGAAGCACTCTCCGGCCAACATGCCCAACGTCCAGCAACAACTCCCAAACCGAAGGAGCCAGGACCCAAAGACCTAGATGGCCTGAAGGGGCCCCAGGGGACCCCAAACAGCCCCTCTCCATTTGGGTCTGGGGGCTTTCGTTGGGCCGGGAACCTGGGAGGTACCTGCAAGGTTGCAGTTCGTGGCCCGAGACGCACTCTCCGGCCAACATGCCCAACTGCAGAAACAGCTCCCAAAGCGAAGGAGCCAGGACCCAAAGACCTAGCTGGCCTGAAGGGCCCCCAGGGGGCCCCCAAGCAGCCCCTCTCCATTTGGATCTTGGGGCTTTCGTTGGGCCGTGAACCTGGGAGCTACCTGCAAGGTTGCAGTTCGCAGCCCGAGAAGCACTCTCCGGCCAACATGCCCAACTGCAGCAACAGCTCCCAAACCGAAGGAGCCAGGACCCAAAGACCTAGCTGGCCTGAAGGGCCCCCAGGGGGCCCCCAAACAGCCCCTCTCCATTTGGGTCTGGGGGCTTTCGTTGGGCCGGGAACCTGGGAGGTACCTGCAAGGTTGCAGTTCGCGGCCCGAGAAGCACTCTCCGGACAACATGCCCAACTGCAGCAACAGCTCCCAAACCGAAGGAGCCAGGACCCAAAGACCTAGCTGGCCTGAAGGGCCCCCAGGGGGCCCCCAAGCAGCCCCTCTCCATTTGGGTCTGGGGGCTTTCGTTGGGCCGGGGACATGGGAGGTACCTGCAAGGTTGCAGTTCGCAGCCCGAGAAGCACTCTCCGGTCAACATGCCCAACGTCCAGCAACAGCTCCCAAACCGAAGGAGCCAGGACCCAAAGACCTAGCTGGCCTGAAGGGGCCCCAGGGGGCCCCCAAACAGCCCCTCTCAATTTGGGTCTGGGGGCTTTCGTTGGGCATGGAACCTGGGAGGTACCTGCAAGGTTGCAGTTCGCAGCCTGAGAAGCACTCTCCGGCCAACATGCCCAACGTCCAGCAACAGCTCCCAAAGCGAAGGAGCCAGGACCCAAAGACCTAGCTGGCCTGAAGGGCCCCCAGGGGGCCCCCAAGCAGCCCCTCTCCATTTGGGTCTGGGGGCTTTCATTGGGCCGGGAACCTGGGAGCTACCTGCAAGGTTGCAGTTCACGGCCCGAGAACCACTCTCCGGCCAACATGCCCAACTGCAGCAACAGCTCCCAAACCGATGGAGCCAGGACCCAAAGACCTAGCTGGCCTGAAGGGCCCCCAGGGGGCCCCCAAACAGCCCCTCTCCATTTGGGTCTGGGGGCTTTCGTTGGGCCGGGAACCTGGGAGCTACATGCAAGGTTGCAGTTCACGGCCCGAGAACCACTCTCCGGCCAACATGCCCAACTGCAGCAACAGCTCCCAAACCGAAGGAGCCAGGACCCAAAGACCTAGCTGGCCTGAAGGGCCCCCAGGGGGCCCCCAAGCAGCCCCTCTCCATTTGGGTCTGGGGGCTTTCGTTGGGCCGGGAACCTGGGAGATACCTGCAAGGTTGCAGTTCGCAGCCCGAGAAGCACTCTCCAGTCAACATGCCCAACGTCCAGCAACAGCTCCCAAACCGAAGGAGCCAGGACCCAAAGACCTAGCTGACCTGAAGGGCCCTCAGGGGGCCCCCAAGCAGCCCCTCTCAATTTGGATCTGGGGGCTTTCATTGGGCCGGGGACCTGGGAGCTACCTGCAAGATTGCAGTTCGCAGCCCGAGAAGCACTCTCCGGTCAACATGCCAAACGTCCAGCAACAGCTCCCAAACCCAAGGAGCCAGGACCCAAAGACCTAGCTGGCCTGAAGGGCCCCCAGGGGGCCCCCAAGCAGCCCCTCTCAATTTGGGTCTGGGGGCTTTCGTTGGGCCGGGATCCTGGGAGCTACCTGCATGGTTGCAGTTCACGGCCCGAGAAGCACTCTCCGGCCAACATGCCCAACGTCCAGCAACAGCTCCCAAACCGAAGGAGCCAGGACCCAAAGACCTAGCTGGCCTGAAGGGGCCCCAGGGGACCCCAAACAGCCCCTCTCCATTTGGGTCTGGGGGCTTTCGTTGGGCCGGGGACCTGGGAGGTACCTGCAAGGTTGCAGTTCGAGGCCCGAGAAGCACTCTCCGGCCAACATGCCCAACGTCCAGCAACAGCTCCCAAACCGAAGGAGCCAGGACCCAAAGACCTAGCTGGCCTGAAGGGCCCCCAGGGGGCCCCCAAGCAGCCCCTCTCCATTTGGGTCTGGGGGCTTTCATTGGGCCTGGGACCTGGGAGCTACCTGCAAGGTTGCAGTTCGCGGCCCGAGAAGCACTCTCCGGCCAACATGCCCAACTGCAGCAACAGCTCCCAAACCGAAGGAGCCAGGACCCAAAGACCTAGCTGGCCTGAAGGGCCCCCAGGGGGCCCCCAAGCAGCCCCTCTCAATTTTGGTCTGGAGGCTTTCGTTGTGCCGGGGACATGGGAGGTACCTGCAAGGTTGCAGTTCGCAGCCCGAGAAGCACTCTCCCGTCAACATGCCCAACGTCCAGCAACAGCTCCCAAAGCGAAGGAGCCAGGACCCAAAGACCTAGCTGGCCTGAAGGGCCCCCAGGGGGCCCCCAAACAGCCCCTCTCAATTTGGGTCTGGGGGCTTTCGTTGGGCCTGGGACATGGGAGGTACCTGCAAGGTTGCAGTTCGCAGCCCGAGAAGCACTCTCCGGCCAACATGCCCAACGTCCAGCAACAGCTCCCAAACCGAAGGAGCCAGGACCCAAAGACCTAGCTGGCCTGAAGAGTCCCCAGGGGGGCCCCAAACAGCCCCTCTCAATTTGGGTCTGGGGGCTTTCGTTGGGCATGGAACCTGGGAGCTACCTGCAAGGTTGCAGTTCGCGGCCCGAGAAGCACTCTCCGGCCAACATGCCCAACGTCCAGCAACAGCTCCCAAACCCAAGGAGCCAGGACCCAAAGACCTAGCTGGCCTGAAGGGCCCCCTGGGGGCCCCCAAACAGCCCCTCTCCATTTGGGTCTGGGGGCTTTCGTTGGGTTGGGAACCTGGGAAGTACCTGCAAGGTTGCATTTCGCGGCCCGAGAAGCACTCTCCGGCCAACATGCCCAACGTCCAGCAACAGCTCCCAAACCGAAGGAGCCAGGACCCAAAGAACTAGCTGGCCTGAAGGGGCCCCAGGGGGGCCCAAAACAGCCCCTCTCTATTTGGGTCTGGGGGCTTTCGTTGGGCATGGAACCTGGGAGGTACCTGCAAGGTTGCAGTTCGCGGTCCGAGAAGCACTCTCCGGCCAACATGCCCAACTGCAGCAACAGCTCCCAAACCGAAGGAGCCAGGACCCAAAGACCTAGCTGGCCTGAAGGGCCCCCAGGGGGCACCCAAGCAGCCCCTCTCCATTTGGGTCTGGGGGCTTTCGTTGGGCCGGGGACCTGGGAGGTACCTGCAAGGTTGCAGTTCACGGCCCGAGAACCACTCTCCGGCCAACATGCCCACCGTCCAGCAACAGCTCCCAAACCGAAGGAGCCAGGACCCAAAGACCTAGCTGGCCTGAAGGGCCCCCAGGGGGCCCCCAAGCAGCCCCTCTCCATTTGGGTCTGGGGGCTTTCGTTGGGCCGGGAACCTGGGAGCTACCTGCAAGGTTGCAGTTCGAGGCCCGAGAAGCACTCTCCGGCCAACATGCCCAACGTCCAGCAACAGCTCCCAAACCGAAGGAGCCAGGACCCAAAGACCTAGCTGGCCTGAAGGGCCCCCTGGGGGCCCCCAAACAGCCCCTCTCCATTTGGGTCTGGGGGCTTTCGTTGGGCCGGGAACCTGGGAAGTACCTGCAAGGTTGCAGTGCGCGGCCTGAGAAGCACTCTCCGGCCAACATGCCCAACGTCCAGCAACAGCTCCCAAACCGAAGGAGCCAGGACCCAAAGACCTAGCTGGCCTGAAGAGTCCCCAGGGGGCCCCCAAACAGCCCCTCTCTATTTGGGTCTGGGGGCTTTCGTTGGGCATGGAACATGGGAGGTACCTGCGAGGTTGCAGTTCGCGGCCCGAGAAGCACTCTCCGGCCAACATGCCCAACTGCAGCAACAGCTCCCAAACCGAAGGAGCCAGGACCCAAAGACCTAGCTGGCCTGAAGGGGCCCCAGGGGGCCCCCAAGCAGCCCCTCTCCATTTGGGTCTGGGGGCTTTCGTTGGGCCGGGAACCTGGGAGCTACCTGCAAGTTTGCAGTTCACGGCCCGAGAACCACTCTCCGGCCAACATGCCCAACTGCAGCAACAGCTCCCAAACCGAAGGAGCCAGGACCCAAAGACCTAGCTGGCCTGAAGGGCCCCCAGGGGGCCCCCAAGCAGCCCCTCTCCATTTGGGTCTGGGGGCTTTCGTTGGGCCGGGAACCTGGGAGGTACCTGCAAGTTTGCAGTTCGCAGCCCGAGAAGCACTCTCCGGTCAACATGCCCAACGTCCAGCAACAGCTCCCAAACCGAAGGAGCCAGGACCCAAAGACCTAGCTGGACTGAAGGGTCCCCAGGGGGCCCCCAAGCAGCCCCTCTCAATTTGGGTCTGGGGGCTTTCGTTGGGCATGGAGTCTGGGAGGTACCTGCAAGGTTGCAGTTCGCAGCCCGAGAAGCACTCTCCGGCCAACATGCCCAACTGCAGAAACAGCTCCCAAACCGAAGGAGTCAGGACCCAAAGACCTAGCTGTCCTGGAGTGTCCCCAGGGGGCCCGCAAGCAGCCCCTCTCAATTTTGGTCTGGGGGCTTTCGTTGGGCCGGGAACCTGGGAGGTGCCTGCAAGGTTGCAGTTCGCGGCCCGAGAAGCACTCTCCGGCCAACATGCCCAACGTCCAGCAACAGCTCCCAAACCGAAGGAGCCAGGACCCAAAGACCTAGCTGGCCTGAAGGGCCCCCAGGGGGCCCCCAAGCAGCCCCTCTCCATTTGGGTCTGGGGGCTTACGTTGGGCCGGGGATCTGGGAGGTACCTGCAAGTTTGCAGTTCGCAGCCCGAGAAGCACTCTCCGGTCAACATGCCCAACGTCCAGCAACAGCTCCCAAACCGAAGGAGCCAGGACCCAAAGACCTAGCTGGCCTGAAGGGGCCCCAAGGGGCCCCCAAACAGCCCCTCTCCATTTGGGTCTGGGGGCTTTCGTTGGGCCGGGAACCTGGGAGCTACCTGCAAGGTTGCAGTTCGCAGCCCGAGAAGCACTCTCCGGTCAACATGCCCAACGTCCAGCAACAGCTCCCAAACCGAAGGAGCCAGGACCCAAAGACCTAGCTGGCCTGAAGAGTCCCCAGGGGGCCCCCAAACAGCCCCTCTCCATTTGGGTCTGGGGGCTTTTGTTGGGCCGGGAACCTGGGAGCTACCTGCAAGGTTGCAGTTCGCAGCCTGAGAAGCACTCTCCGGCCAGCATGCCCAACGTCCAGCAACAGCTCCCAAACCGAAGGAGCCAGGACCCAAAGACCTAGCTGGCCTGAAGGGCCCCCAGGGGGCCCCCAAGCAGCCCCTCTCCATTTGGGTCTGGGGGCTTTCGTTGGGCCGGGAACCTGGGAGGTACCTGCAAGGTTGCAGTTCGCGGCCCGAGAAGCACTCTCCGGCCAACATGCCCAACTGCAGCAACAGCTCCCAAACCGAAGGAGCCAGGACCCAAAGACCTAGCTGGCCTGAAGGGCCCCCAGGGGGCCCCCAAGCAGCCCCTCTCCATTTGGGTCTGGGGGCTTTCGTTGGGCCGGGGACCTGGGAGGTACCTGCAAGGTTGCAGTTCGCAGCCCGAGAAGCACTCTCTGGTCAACATGCCCAACTGCAGCAACAGCTCCCAATCCGAAGGAGCCAGGACCCAAAGACCTAGCTGGCCTGAAGGGCCCCCAGGGTGCCCCCAAACAGCCCCTCTCCATTTGGGTCTGGGGGCTTTCGTTGGGCCTGGGAACTGGGAGGTACCTGCAAGGTTGCAGTTCGCGGCCTGAGAAGCACTCTCCGGCCAACATGCCCAACGTCCAGCAACAGCTCCCAAACCGAAGGAGCCAGGACCCAAAGACCTAGCTGGCCTGAAGGGCCCCCAGGGGGCCCCCAAGCAGCCCCTCTCCATTTGGGTCTGGGGGCTTTCGTTGGGCATGGAACCTGGGAGCTACCTGCAAGGTTGCAGTTCGCGGCCCGAGAAGCACTCTCCGGCCAACATGCCCAACTGCAGCAACAGCTCCCAAACCGAAGGAGCCAGGACCCAAAGACCTAGCTGGCCTGAAGGGCCCCCAGGGGGCCCCCAAGCAGCCCCTCTCCATTTGGGTCTGGGGCCTTTCGTTGGGCCGGGAACCTGGGAGGTACCTGCAAGTTTGCAGTTCGCAGCCCGAGAAGCACTCTCCGGTCAACATGCCCAACGTCCAGCAACAGCTCCCAAACCCAAGGAGCCAGGACCCAAAGACCTAGCTGGACTGAAGGGTCCCCAGGGGGCACCCAAACAGCCACTCCCCATTTGGGTCTGGGGGCTTTCGTTGGGCATGGAGTCTGGGAGGTACCTGCAAGGTTGCAGTTCGCAGCCCGAGAAGCACTCTCCGGCCAACATGCCCAACTGCAGAAACAGCTCCCAAACCGAAGGAGTCAGGACCCAAAGACCTAGCTGTCCTGGAGTGTCCCCAGGGGGCCCGCAAGCAGCCCCTCTCAATTTTGATCTGGGGGCTTTTGTTGGGCCGGGAACCTGGGAGGTGCCTGCAAGGTTGCAGTTCGCGGCCCGAGAAGCACTCTCCGGCCAACATGCCCAACGTCCAGCAACAGCTCCCAAACCGAAGGAGCCAGGACCCAAAGACCTAGCTGGCCTGAAGGGCCCCCAGGGGGCCCCCAAGCAGCCCCTCTCAATTTGGGTCTGGGGGCTTACGTTGGGCCGGGGATCTGGGAGGTACCTGCAAGTTTGCAGTTCGCAGCCCGAGAAGCACTCTCCGGCCAACATGCCCAACGTCCAGCAACAGCTCCCAAACCGAAGGAGCCAGGACCCAAAGACCTAGCTGGCCTGAAGGGGCCCCAAGGGGCCCCCAAACAGCCCCTCTGCATTTGGGTCTGGGGGCTTTCGTTGGGCCGGTAACCTGGGAGCTACCTGCAAGGTTGCAGTTCGCAGCCCGAGAAGCACTCTCCGGTCAACATGCCCAACGTCCAGCAACAGCTCCCAAACCGAAGGAGCCAGGACCCAAAGACCTAGCTGGCCTGAAGAGTCCCCAGGGGGCCCCCAAACAGCCCCTCTCCATTTGGGTCTGGGGGCTTTCGTTGGGCCGGGAACCTGGGAGGTACCTGCAAGGTTGCAGTTCGCAGCCTGAGAAGCACTCTCCGGCCAGCATGCCCAACGTCCAGCAACAGCTCCCAAACTGAAGGAGCCAGGACCCAAAGACCTAGCTGGCCTGAAGGGCCCCCAGGGGGCCCCCAAGCAGCCCCTCTCCATTTGGGTCTGGGGGCTTTCGTTGGGCCGGGAACCTGGGAGGTACCTGCAAGGTTGCAGTTCGCAGCCCGAGAAGCACTCTCTGGTCAACATGCCCAACTGCAGCAACAGCTCCCAATCCGAAGGAGCCAGGACCCAAAGACCTAGCTGGCCTGAAGGGCCCCCAGGGTGCCCCCAAACAGCCCCTCTCCATTTGGGTCTGGGGGCTTTCGTTGGGCCTGGGAAGTGGGAGCTACCTGCAAGGTTGCAGTTCGCGGCCTGAGAAGCACTCTCCGGCCAACATGCCCAACTGCAGCAACAGCTCCCAAACCGAAGGAGCCAGGACCCAAAGACCTAGCTGGCCTGAATGGCCCCCAGGGGGCCCCCAAGCAGCCCCTCTCCATTTGGGTCTGGGGGCTTTCGTTGGGCATGGAACCTGGGAGGTACCTGCAAGGTTGCAGTTCGCGGTCCGAGAAGCACTCTCCGGCCAACATGCCCAACTGCAGCAACAGCTCCCAAACCGAAGGAGCCAGGACCCAAAGACCTAGCTGGCCTGAAGGGGCCCCAGGGGGCCCCCAAGCAGCCCCTCTCCATTTGGGTCTGGGGGCTTTCGTTGGGCCGGGATCCTGGGAGGTACCTGCAAGGTTGCAGCTCACGGCCCGAGAACCACTCTCCGGCCAACATGCCCAACGTCCAGCAACAGCTCCCAAACCGAAGGAGCCAGGACCCAAAGACCTAGCTGGCCTGAAGGGGCCCCAGGGGGCCCCCAAGCAGCGCCTCTCCATTTGGGTCTGGGGGCTTTCTTTGGGCCGGGAACCTGGGAGCTACCTGCAAGGTTGCAGTTCGCAGCCCGAGAAGCACTCTCCGGCCAACATGCCCAACGTCCAGCAACAGCTCCCAAACCGAAGGAGCCAGGACCCAAAGACCTAGCTGGCCTGAAGGGCCCCCTGGGGGCCCCCAAACAGCCCCTCTCAATTTGGGTCTGGGGGCTTTCGTTGGGCCGGGAACCTGGGAAGTACCTGCAAGGTTGCAGTGCGCGGCCCGAGAAGCACTCTCCGGCCAACATGCCCAACGTCCAGCAACAGCTCCCAAACCGAAGGAGCCAGGACCCAAAGACCTAGCTGGCCTGAAGAGTCCCCAGGGGGGCCCCAAGCAGCCCCTCTCAATTTGGGTCTGGGGGCTTTCGTTGGGCATGGAACCTGGGAGGTACCTGCAAGGTTGCAGTTCGCGGTCCGAGAAGCACTCTCCGGCCAACATGCCCAACTGCAGCAACAGCTCCCAAACCGAAGGAGCCAGGACCCAAAGACCTAGCTGGCCTGAAGGGCCCCCAGGGGGCCCCCAAGCAGCCCCTCTCCATTTGGGTCTGGGGGCTTTCGTTGGGCCGGGAACCTGGGAGGTACCTGCAAGGTTGCAGTTCACGGCCCGAGAACCACTCTCCGGCCAACATGCCCAACGTCCAGCAACAGCTCCCAAACCGAAGGAGCCAGGACCCAAAGACCTAGCTGGCCTGAAGGGGCCCCAGGGGGCCCCCAAGCAGCCCCTCTCCAGTTGGGTCTGGGGGCTTTCGTTGGGCCGGGAACCTGGGAGCTACCTGCAAGGTTGCAGTTCGAGGCCCGAGAAGCACTCTTCGGCCAACATGCCCAACGTCCAGCAACAGCTCCCAAAGCGAAGGAGCCAGGACCCAAAGACCTAGCTGGCCTGAATGGCCCCCTGGGGGCCCCCAAACAGCCCCTCTCCATTTGGGTCTGGGGGCTTTCGTTGGGCCGGGATCCTGGGAAGTACATGCAAGGTTGCAGTGCGCGGCCCGAGAAGCACTCTCCGGCCAACATGCCCAACGTCCAGCAACAGCTCCCAAACCGAAGGAGCCAGGACCCAAAGACCTAGCTGGCCTGAAGAGTCCCCAGGGGGCCCCCAAGCAGCCCCTCTCAATTTGGGTCTGGGGGCTTTCGTTGGGCATGGAACATGGGAGGTACCTGCGAGGTTGCAGATCGCAGCCTGAGAAGCACTCTCCGGCCAACATGCCCAACGTCCAGCAACAGCTCCCAAAGCGAAGGAGCCAGGACCCAAAGACCTAGCTGGCCTGAAGGGCCCCCAGGGGTCCCCCAAGCAGCCCCTCTCCATTTGGGTCTGGGGGCTTTCGTTGGGCCGGGAACCTGGGAGCTACCTGCAAGGTTGCAGTTCGCGGCCCGAGAAGCACTCTCCGGCCAACATGCCCAACTGCAGCAACAGCTCCCAAACCGAAGGAGCCAGGACCCAAAGACCTAGCTGGCCTGAAGAGTCCCCAGGGGGCCCCCACACAGCCCCTCTCCATTTGGGTCTGGGGGCTTTCGTTGGGCCGGGAACCTGGGAGCTACATGCAAGGTTGCAGTTCACGGCCCGAGAACCACTCTCCGGCCAACATGACCATCTGCAGCAACAGCTCCCAAACCGAAGGAGCCAGGACCCAAAGACCTAGCTGGCCTGAAGGGCCCCCAGGGGGCCCCCAAGCAGCCCCTCTCCATTTGGGTCTGGGGGCTTTCGTTGGGCCGGGAACCTGGGAGGTACCTGCAAGTTTGCAGTTCGCAGCCCGAGAAGCACTCTCCGGCCAACATGCCCAACGTCCAGCAACAGCTCCCAAACCGAAGGAGCCAGGACCCAAAGACCTAGCTGGACTGAAGGGTCCCCAGGGGGCCCCCAAACAGCCCCTCCCCATTTGGGTCTGGGGGCTTTCGTTGGGCATGGAGTCTGGGAGGTACCTGCAAGGTTGCAGTTCGCGGCCCGAGAAGCACTCTCCGGCCAACATGCCCAACTGCAGAAACAGCTCCCAAACTGAAGGAGTCAGGACCCAAAGACCTAGCTGTCCTGGAGTGTCCCCAGGGGGCCCGCAAGCAGCCCCTCTCAATTTTGGTCTGGGGGCTTTCGTTGGGCCGGGAACCTGGGAGGTGCCTGCAAGGTTGCAGTTCGCAGCCCGAGAAGCACTCTCCGGCCATCATGCCCAACGTCCAGCAACAGCTCCCAAACCGAAGGAGCCAGGACCCAAAGACCTAGCTGGCCTGAAGGGCCCCCAGGGGGGCCCCAAGCAGCCCCTCTCAATTTGGGTCTGGGGGCTTACGTTGGGCCGGGGATCTGGGAGGTACCTGCAAGTTTGCAGTTCGCGTCCCGAGAAGCACTCTCCGGTCAACATGCACAACGTCCAGCAACAGCTCCCAAACCGAAGGAGCCAGGACCCAAAGACCTAGCTGGCCTGAAGGGGCCCCAAGGGGCCCCCAAGCAGCCCCTCTCCATTTGGGTCTGGGGGCTTTCGTTGGGCCGGGAACCTGGGAGCTACCTGCAAGGTTGCAGTTCGCAGCCCAAGAAGCACTCTCCGGTCAACATGCCCAACGTCCAGCAACAGCTCCCAAACCGAAGGAGCCAGGACCCAAAGACCTAGCTGGCCTGAAGGGCCCCCAGGGGGCCCCCAAGCAGCCCCTCTCCATTTGGGTCTGGGGGCTTTCGTTGGGCCGGGGACATGGGAGGTACCTGCAAGGTTGCAGTTCGCAGCCCGAGAAGCACTCTCCGGCCAACATGCCCAACGTCCAGCAACAGCTCCCAAACCGAAGGAGCCAGGACCCAAAGACCTAGCTGGCCTGAAGGGGCCCCAAGGGGCCCCCAAGCAGCCCCTCTCCATTTGGGTCTGGGGGCTTTCGTTGGGCCGGGAACCTGGGAGCTACCTGCAAGGTTGCAGTTCGCAGCCCGAGAAGCACTCTCCGGTCAACATGCCCAACGTCCAGCAACAGCTCCCAAACCGAAGGAGCCAGGACCCAAAGACCTAGCTGGCCTGAAGGGCCCCCAGGGGGCCCCCAAGCAGCCCCTCTCCATTTGGGTCTGGGGGCTTTCGTTGGGCCGGGGACATGGGAGGTACCTGCAAGGTTGCAGTTCGCAGCCCGAGAAGCACTCTCCGGCCAACATGCCAAACGTCCAGCAACAGCTCCCAAACCGAAGGAGCCAGGACCCAAAGACCTAGCTGGCCTGAAGAGTCCCCAGGGGGCCCCCAAACAGCCCCTCTCCATTTGGGTCTGGGGGCTTTCGTTGGGCCGGGAACCTGGGAGGTGCCT
>NW_028168165.1:0-5000 GCF_964237585.1 Gallinula chloropus | reverse complement strand
GTAGGAACCCCGGGGGGGTGGGACACACACACACAGAGCCCTTAACTACCCCTGGGGGGGCTATAGAGAGCGCCCCCCCCCCCCCAAAACCAAGGGAGGGGGCCCACAGCTGCCTGGACAGACACACACACACACACACAGAGGCTTCAACTGCCCCCAGGGGGGCACATAGAGCCCATAACTGCCCCGGGGGGGGTAAAACTGAGCTCAAAATTAGCCCAGGGGGGATACAGAACCCACAGGAGACCCCCCCCCCAGGTTGGGGGGGGGTTATAGAGCCCCAAATTGCCCCCAGGGTATATAAAGCCCCCACCTGTTGGGGGGGGGTAAAACTGAGTGTGTAATTGCCCCGGGGGGGTTATAAAGCCCAAAATTGCCCCCCAGGGGTACATAAAGCCCCACCTGTTGTGTGTGTGGGGTACACTGAGCGTGTAATTGCCCCTGGGGGGGTTATAGAGCCCCAAATTGCCCCCCAGGGGTACATAAAGCCCCCACCTGTTGGGGAGGGGTAAAACTGAGCGTGTAATTGCCCCTGGGGGGGTTATAGAGCCCAAATTGCCCCAGGGGGGTATATAAAGCCCCCACCTGTTGGGGGGGGGTTACATAGAGCCCAAATTACCCCAGGGGTACATAAAGACCCCATTTTTTGTGTGTGTGTGGCACACTGAGCGTGTAATTGCCCCTGGGGGGGGTATAAAGCCCCAAATTGCCCCCAGGGGGGTATATAAAGCCCCCACCTGTTGGGGGGGGGGTACACTGAGTGTGTAATTGCCCCTGGGGGGGGTTATAGAGCCCCAAATTGCCCCCAGGGGTACATAAAGCCCCCAACAGTTGGGGGGGGGGGGGAGTAAAACTGAGCGTGTAATTGCCCCTGGGGGGTTATAGGGTCCAAAATTGCCCTCAGGGGGGTATATAAAGCCCCACCTGTTGTATGTGGGGGGTACACTGAGTGTGTAATTGCCTCTGGGGGGGGTATAAAGCCCCAAATTGCCCCCAGGGGGGTATATAAAGCCCCCACCTGTTGGGGGGGGTACACTGAGCGTGTAATTGCCCCTGTGGGAGGGTTATAGAGCCCCAAATTGCCCCCAGGGGGGTATATAAAGCCCCCACCTGTTGGGGGGGGGGTACACTGAGTGTGTAATTGCCCCTGGGGGGGGTTATAAAGCCCAAATTGCCCCCCAGGGGTATATAAAGCCCCCACTTTTTGTGTGTATGGGGTACACTGAGTGTGTAATTGCCCTTGAGTGGGGTTATAGAGCCCCAAATTACCCCAGAGGTACATAATGCCCCCACTTGTTGGGGGGGGAGGGTGTAAAACTGAGCATGTAATTGCCCCTGGGGGTTATAGAGCCCCAAATTGCCCCCAAGGGGGTATATAAAGCCCCCCCCTGTTGTATGTGGGGGGTACACTGAGTGTGTAATTGCCCCTGGGGGGGTTATAGAGCCCCAAATTGCCCCCAGGGGGTAGACAGAGCTCAAAATTAGCTTGGGGGGGGGGGGGCACACAGAGCCCATAGGTGCCCCGGGGTGGGGTTGGGGGGGGGGGGGAAACTGAGTCTGTAGGTGCCCCCAGGGGCACCTAGTGTGCCCCTGGGGGCACCTACAGACTCAGTTCCCCCCCACCAATTTACCCCCTTCACCCCCCACCCCACCTCAACTCCAGGCAGGGCAGCGAAGAGAGCCGACACCTCCCACCAGTGTCACGAGCTGCAGGGAGCCTCCGGTCTCAGCTTCCAACACCCACCCCCAAATTCCCCTTCCCCCCCCCCACTGTGTGTGTCTCTCCCACCCCCCACCACTTCCTCTTCCCCAGGGCGCTGGGGTCACACGAAGACCTTGGCCAAGGCGTCGGCGCCGGCGCTGGCGCTGAGCGCGCGGCTGGGGTGGAAGGCGACGGCGTGAACGGCCTCCTCGTGCTTCTTGCGGTGCGCTGACAGCTCCTGCACGCACGTCTTGTGCCCCAGGTGCCACAGGCGCAGCGAGCAGTCGTGACCTGGGGGGGGAAAAGGGGGTGAGGGGCTGCTGGGGGTATTGGGAGGGGTTTGGGGAGGGAGGGGGGATTGAGGGGGAGAGGGGTTGGGGACAGGGATGGGGTTGGGGACAGGGGTTGGGGATACAGGATGGACACAGGGACAGGGCTGGGGACACAGGATGGGGATGGGCAGGGGCTGGGGACAGGGCTGGGGACACAGGATGGACACAGGGACAGGGCTGGGGACACAGGATGGGGATGGGCAGGGGCTGGGGACAGGGCTGGGGACACAGGATGGGGATGAACAGGGGTTGGGGACAGGGCTGGGGACAGACAGGGACAGGTTGGGGACAGGGGATGGGGATGGGCAGGGGTTGGGGACAGGGCTGGGGACAGACAGGGGCTGGGGACAGGGGATGAGGATAGGGATGGAGCTGGGGACACAGGATGGGGACAGACAGGGACGGGTTGGGGACAGGGGATGGGGATGGACAGAGGTTGGGGACAGGGCTGGGACACAGGATGGGGATGGACAGGGGTTGGGGACAGGGACAGGGCTGGGACACAGGATGGGGATGGACAGGGGTTGGGGACAGGGACAGGGCTGGGGACACAGGATGGGGACAGACAGGGACAGGTTGGGGACAGGGGATGAGGACAGGGGTTGGGGACACAGGATGGTGATGAACAGGGGTTGGGGACAGGGATGGGGACACAGGATGGGGATGGACAGGGGTTGGGGACAGGGACAGGGCTGGGGACACAGGATGAGGACAGACAGGGACGGTTTGGGGACAGGGGATGGGGATAGACAGGGGTTGGGGACAGGGATGGGGACACAGGATGGGGATGGGCAGGGGTTGGGGACAGGGACAGGGTTGGGGACACAGGATGAGGACAGACAGGGACGGTTTGGGGACAGGGGATGGGGATAGACAGGGGTTGGGGACAGGGATGGGGCTGGGGACACAGGATGGGGATGGACAGGGACGGGTTGGGGACAGGGGATGGGGACAGGGGTTGGGGTGAGGGGAAAGGGGGTGAGGGACTGCTGGGGGTATTGGGGGGGTTGGGGAGGGAGTGGGGATTGAGGGGGAGAGGGGTGGGTGGGGATGGGCAGGGGTTGGGGACAGGGATGGGGTTGGGAACACAGGATGGGGATGGGCAGGGGTTGGGGACAGGGGATGGGGACAGGGCTGGGGACAGACAGGGACAGGGGTTGGGGACAGGGATGGAGACACAGGATGGGGATGGACAAGGACGGGTTGGGGACAGGGGATGGGGATGGGCAGGGGTTGGGGACAGGGATGGGTTGGGGACACGGGATGGGGATGGGCAAGGATGGGGATGGGATGGGGACACAGGATGGGGATGGACAGGGGTTGGGGACAGGGACAGGGCTGGGGACAGGGGATGGGGATGGACAGGGACGGGTTGGGGACAGGGGATGGGGATGGGCAGGGGTTGGGGACAGGGTTGGGGCTGGGGACACAGGATGGGGACGGACAGGGGTTGGGGACAGGGATGGGGACACAGGATGGGGATGGGCAGGGATTGGGGACACAGGATGGGGTTGGACAGGGGTTGGGGACAGGGATGGGTTGGGGACAGGGGATGGGGATGGACAAGGGTTGAGGACAGGGGATGAGGACACAGGATGGGGATGGGACAGGGGTTGGGAACAGGGATGGGGTTGGGAACACAGGATGGGGATGGGCAGGGGCTGGGGACAGGGCTGGGGACACAGGATGGGGCAGGGGTTGGGGACAGGGGATGAAGACAGGGCTGGGGACACAGGATGGGGATGGACACAGGTTGGGGACAGGGACAGGGCTGAGGACACAGGATGGGGCAGGAGTTGGGGACAGGGGATGAAGACAGGGCTGGGGACACAGGATGGGGATGGACACAGGTTGGGGACAGGGACAGGGCTGAGGACACAGGATGGGGCAGGAGTTGGGGACAGGGGATGAAGACAGGGCTGGGGACACAGGATGGGGATGGACACAGGTTGGGGACAGGGACAGGGCTGAGGACACAGGATGGGGCAGGAGTTGGGGACGGGATGAGGATGAGGACAGGGCTGGGGACACAGGATGGGGAGGGACAGGGGTTGGGGACAGGGACATGGGATGTGGACAGGTGATGGGGGTTGGGGACAGCGACAGGGGATGAGGACAGGGCTGGGGACACAGGATGGGGACAGACAAGGACAGGGGTTAGGGACAGGGCTGAGGACACAGGATGGGACAGGGGTTGTGGACACAGGAGGGGACAGGGCTTGGGGACAGTGAAACAGTCTGAAGATGGGACAGGAGACATGGGACAGGGCTGGGGCCAGGGCCATGGGACAAAGACAGGGTGGGACAAGGATGAGGGACAGGGGTGGGGACAGGGGATGGGGCAACACGACAGGGACAAGGGGACAAGGGTTTGTGGCCAGGGGGTGTGGAATGGGGCCAGGGGACCCAGGATGGGGCCAGGGGACACAGGATGGGGCCAGGCCCAACCCCACTTACTCCCAGACATGAGGAAGACGCCGTCAGGGTCCACGGCCAAGCAGGTGACAGCGTCCAGATGGGCCACCATGGAGTGGACAACTTGCCCTGCCATTGGCAACACCAGGGTGACAGGAGAGAGGTGACATTAGGGACTGTGTGTCCCCTCCCTCCTTCCCTAAAACACATCCCATCCCCTGCCTTCGTTAAGACTTAACGAAGCTCCCGCCCCGCCCCCGGTGCCGACCTGTGCGGTGGTCGAGGAAGCGGATGCCGCGGTCGTCGCCGGCAGCGATGGTGAGAGGCTGCGAGGGGTGACACACCACCTGGTTCACCTGGCTGCCACCTGCGTGGGGGGGGGGGTGGGGTGGGGGGGTGGTGGTGGTGGTAGTGGGGTGGGGGTGGGATGTTGGGGAGGGGTTGGATGTCACCCTCCTTCAGGAGAAAGGGACATTTAAACCCAGGTCAGGATTTACTCACCGCCACCGGGTCGGGTTTCCAAGGTGAGGATGGGTTGAGCCGCTTCTACG
>NW_028168166.1:0-120000 GCF_964237585.1 Gallinula chloropus | reverse complement strand
ATCCATTCTGTGACGTCACAATCCATTCTGTGACGTCACAATGCATTCTGTGACGTCACAATACATTCTGTGACGTCACAATCCAAAGTGTGACGTCACAATCCATTCTGTGATGTCACAATGCATTCTGTGAGGTCACAATCCAAAGTGTGATGTCACAATCCATTCTGACACCCCACAATCCGTTCTGTGACGTCACAATGCATTCTGTGACGTCACAATCCAAAGTGTGACGTCACAATTCCCTCGCGTCATAATCCATTCTGTGACGTCACAATACATTCTGAGACGTCACAATGCATTCTGTGACGTCACAATCCATTCTGACACCCCACAATCCATTCTGTGACGTCACAATGCATTCTGTGAGGTCACAATCCAAAGTGTGACGTCACAATCCATTCTGACACCCCACAATCCATTCTGTGACGTCACAATGCATTCTGTGACGTCACAATCCAAAGTGTGACGTCACAATCCCCTCGCGTCACAATCCATTCTGTGACGTCACAATATATTCTGTGACGTCACAATCCATGCTATGACGTCACAATGGATTCTGTGACGTCACAATCCAGTCTGACACCCCACAATCCATTCTGTGACGTCACAATGCATTCTGTGACGTCACAATCCAAAGTGTGATGTCACAACCCCCTCGCGTCACAATCCATTCGATGATGTCACAATCCCTTCTGTGACATCACAATCCCTTCTGTGACATCACAATGCATTCTGTGACGTCACAATCCAGTCTGACACCCCACAATCCATTCTGTGACGTCACAATGCATTCTGTGATGTCACAATGCAAAGTATGACGTCACAATCCCCTCGCGTCACAATTCATTCTGTGACGTCACAATGCATTCTGTGATGTCACAATGCAAAGTATGACGTCACAATCCCCTCGCGTCACAATTCATTCTGTGACGTCACAATACATTCTGAGACGTCACAATGCATTCTGTGACGTCACAATCCATTCTGACACCCCACAATCCATTCTGTGACGTCACAATGCATTCTGTGACGTCACAATCCAAAGTGAGACGTCACAATCCCCTCGCGTCACAATGCATTCTGTGACGTCACAATCCATTCTGTGACGTCACAATCCATGCTATGACGTCACAATGGATTCTGTGACGTCACAATCCAGTCTGACACCCCACAATCCATTCTGTGACGTCACAATGCATTCTTTGACGTCACAATCCAAAGTGTGATGTCACAACGCCCTCGCGTCACAATCCATTCGATGATGTCACAATCCCTTCTGTGACATGACAATCCATTCTGTGACATCACAATGGATTCTGTGACGTCACAATCCATTCTGACACACCACAATCCATTCTGTGACGTCACAATGCATTCTGTGACGTCACAATCCAAAGTGTGACGTCACAATCCATTGTGTGACGTCACAATCCATTCTGTGACGCCACAATCCATTCTGTGACGTCACAATCTAAAGTGTGACGTCACAACCCAAAGTGTGACGTCACAATCCATTCTGACACACCACAATCCATTCTGTGATGTCATAATCCCTTCTGTGACGTCACAATCCATTCTATGACGTCACAATGCATTCTGTGACGTCACAATCCATTCTGTGACGTCACAATCCAAAGTGTGACGTCACAATCCCCTCGCGTCACAATCCATTCTGTGACGTCACAATCCCTTCTGTGACGTCACAATCCAAAGTGTGACGTCACAACCCCCTCGCGCCACAATCCATTCTGTGACGTCGCAATGCATTCTGTGAGTTCACAATCCAAAGTGTGACGTCACAATCCAGTCTGACACCCCACAATACATTCTGTGACGTCACAATGCCTTCTGTGACGTCACAATCCAAAGTGTGACGTCACAATCCCAAGTGTGACGTCAGAATCCATTCTGACACCCCACAATCCATTCTGTGACGTCACAATGCATTCTGTGACGTCACAATCCCTTCTGTGACGTCACAATGCATTCTGTGACGTCACAATCCAGTCTAACACCCCACAATCCATTCTGTGACGTCACAATGCATTCTGTGAGATCACAATCCAAAGTGTGACGTCACAATCTGCTCGCGTCACAATCCATTCTGTGACGTCACAATCCATTCTGTGACGTCACAATGCATTCTGTGACGTCACAATACATTCTGTGACGTCACAATCCAAAGTGTGACGTCACAATCCATTCTGTGATGTCACAATGCATTCTGTGAGGTCACAATCCAAAGTGTGATGTCACAATCCATTCTGACACCCCACAATCCGTTCTGTGACGTCACAATGCATTCTGTGACGTCACAATCCAAAGTGTGACGTCACAATTCCCTCGCGTCATAATCCATTCTGTGACGTCACAATACATTCTGAGACGTCACAATGCATTCTGTGACGTCACAATCCATTCTGACACCCCACAATCCATTCTGTGACGTCACAATGCATTCTGTGAGGTCACAATCCAAAGTGTGACGTCACAATCCATTCTGACACCCCACAATCCATTCTGTGACGTCACAATGCATTCTGTGACGTCACAATCCAAAGTGTGACGTCACAATCCCCTCGCGTCACAATCCATTCTGTGACGTCACAATATATTCTGTGACGTCACAATCCATGCTATGACGTCACAATGGATTCTGTGACGTCACAATCCAGTCTGACACCCCACAATCCATTCTGTGACGTCACAATGCATTCTGTGACGTCACAATCCAAAGTGTGATGTCACAACCCCCTCGCGTCACAATCCATTCGATGATGTCACAATCCCTTCTGTGACATCACAATCCCTTCTGTGACATCACAATGCATTCTGTGACGTCACAATCCAGTCTGACACCCCACAATCCATTCTGTGACGTCACAATGCATTCTGTGATGTCACAATGCAAAGTATGACGTCACAATCCCCTCGCGTCACAATTCATTCTGTGACGTCACAATGCATTCTGTGATGTCACAATGCAAAGTATGACGTCACAATCCCCTCGCGTCACAATTCATTCTGTGACGTCACAATACATTCTGAGACGTCACAATGCATTCTGTGACGTCACAATCCATTCTGACACCCCACAATCCATTCTGTGACGTCACAATGCATTCTGTGACGTCACAATCCAAAGTGTGACGTCACAATCCCCTCGCGTCAAAATCCCTTCTGTGACGTCACAATCCATTCTGTGACGTCACAATCCATGCTATGACGTCACAATGGATTCTGTGACGTCACAATCCAGTCTGACACCCCACAATCCATTCTGTGACGTCACAATGCATTCTGTGACGTCACAATCCAAAGTGTGATGTCACAACCCCCTCGCGTCACAATCCATTCGATGATGTCACAATCACTTCTGTGACATCACTATCCCTTCTGTGACATCACAATGCATTCTGTGACGTCACAATCCAGTCTGACACCCCACAATCCATTCTGTGACGTCACAATGCATTCTGTGAGGTCACAATCCAAAGTGTGACGTCACAATCCCCTCACGTCACAATCCATTCTGTGACGTCACAATGCATTCTGTGAGGTCACAATCCAAAGTGTGACGTCACAATCCCCTCGCGTCACAATCCATTCTGTGACGTCACAATCCCTTCTGTGATGTCACAATCCAAAGTGTGACGTCACAACCCCGTCACGTCACAATCCATTCGATGATGTCACAATGCATTCTGTGACGTCACAATCCAAAGTGTGACGTCACAATCCATTCTGACAACCCACAATCCATTCTGTGATGTCATAATCCCTTCTGTGACGTCACAATCCATACTGTGACGTCACAATCCCAAGTGTGACGTCAGAATCCATTCTGACACCCCACAATACATTCTGTGAAGTCACAATGCATTCTGTGACGTCACAATCCAAAGTGTGACGTCACAATCCATTCTGACACCCCACAATCCATTCTGTGACGTCACAATGCATTCTGTGAGGTCACAATCCAAAGTGTGACGTCACAATCCATTCTGACACCCCACAATCCATTCTGTGACGTCACAATGCATTCTGTGAGGTCACAATCCAAAGTGTGAAGTCACAATGCATTCTGTGACGTCACAATGCATTCTGTGACGTCACAATGCATTCTGTGACGTCACAATCCAAAGTGTGACGTCACAATCCCCTCGCTTCAGAATCCATTCTGTGAAGTCACAATGCATTCTGTGACGTCACAATCCCTTCTGTGACGTCACAATGCATTCTGTGACGTCACAATCCAGTCTGACACCCCACAATCCATTCTGTGACGTCACAATGCATTCTGTGAGGTCACAATCCAAAGTGTGACGTCACAATCCGCTCGCGTCACAATGCATTCTGTGACGTCACAATCCCTTCTGTGACGTCACAATGCATTCTGTGACGTCACAATCCAGTCTGACACCCCACAATCCATTCTGTGACGTCACAATGCATTCTGTGAGGTCACAATCCAAAGTGTGAAGTCACAATCCATTCTGTGACGTCACAATCCATTCTGTGACATCACAATCCATTCTGTGACGTCACAATGCATTCTGTGACGTCACAATCCAGTCTGACACCCCACAATCCATTCTGTGACGTCACAATGCATTCTGTGACGTCACAATCCAAAGTGTGACGTCACAATCCCCGCGCGTCAAAATCCATTCTGTGACGTCACAATTCATTCTGTGACGTCACAAACCATGCTATGACGTCACAATCCAAAGTGTGACGTCACAATCCCCTCACGTCACAATCCATTCTGTGACGTCAGAATTCATTCTGTGACGTCACAATCCATTCTGTGACGTCACAATCCAAAGTGTGACGGCACAATCCCCTCGCATCACAATCCATTCTTTGACGTCACAATCCCTTCTGTGACGTCACAATCCAAAGTGTGACGTCACAACCCCCTCGCGTCACAATCCATTCGATGATGTCACAATCCCTTCTGTGACGTCACAATCCATTCTGTGACGTCACAATCCAGTCTGACACCCCACAATACATTCTGTGACGTCACAATGCCTTCTGTGACGTCACAATCCAAAGTGTGACGTCACAATCCCAAGTGTGACGTCAGAATCCATTCTGACACCCCACAATACATTCTGTGAAGTCACAATGCATTCTGTGACGTCACAATCCAAAGTGTGACATCACAACCCCCTCGCGTCACAATCCATTCGATGATGTCACAATCCCTTCTGTGACATCACAATCCCTTCTGTGATATCACAATGCATTCTGTGACGTCACAATCCAGTCTGACACCCCACAATCCATTCTGTGACGTCACAATACATTCTGTGATGTCACAATGCAAAGTATGACGTCACAATCCCCTCGCGTCACAATTCATTCTGTGACGTCACAATACATTCTGAGACGTCACAATGCATTCTGTGACGTCACAATCCATTCTGACACCCCACAATCCATTCTGTGACGTCACAATGCATTCTGTGACGTCACAATCCAAAGTGTGACGTCACAATCCCCTCGCGTCAAAATCCCTTCTGTGACGTCACAATCCATTCTGTGATGTCACAATCCAAAGTGTGACGTCACAATCCCCTCGCGTCACAATCCATTCTGTGACGTCACAATCCCTTCTGTGACATCACAATCCAAAGTGTGACGTCACAACCCCCTCGCATCGCAATCCATTCGATGATGTCACAATCCCTTCTGTGACGTCACAATACATTCTGTGACGTCACAATCCAGTCTGACACCCCACAATCCATTCTGTGACGTCACAATGCATTCTGTGACGTCACAATCCAAAGTGTGATGTCACAACCCCCTCGCGTCACAATCCATTCGATGATGTCACAATCCCTTCTGTGACATCACAATCCATTCTGTGACATCACAATACATTCTGTGACGTCACAATCCAGTCTGACACCCCACAATCCATTCTGTGACGTCACAATGCATTCTGTGATGTCACAATGCAAAGTGTGACGTCACAATCCCCTCGCGTCACAATCCATTCTGTGACGTCACAATACATTCTGAGACGTCACAATGCATTCTGTGACGTCACAATCCAGTCTGACACCCCACAATCCATTCTGTGACGTCACAATGCATTCTGTGACGTCACAATACATTCTGTGACGTCACAATCCAAAGTGTGACGTCACAATCCATTCTGAAACCCCACAATCCATTCTGTGACGTCACAATACATTCTGTGACGTCACAACTTAAAGTGTGACGTCACAATCCATTCTGACACCCCACAATGCATTCTGTGATGTCATAATCCCTTCTGTGACGTCACAATCCATTCTATGACGTCACAATGCATTCTGTGACGTCACAATCCAGTCTGACACCCAACAATGCATTCTGTGACGTCACAATACATTCTCTGACGTCACAATCCAAAGTGTGACATCACAAACCCCTCGCGTCACAATACATTCGATGATGTCACAATCCCTTCTGTGACATCACAATCCATTCTGTGACGTCGCAATGCATTCTGTGAGGTCACAATCCAAAGTGTGACATAACAATCCATTCTGACACCCCACAATCCATTCTGTGACGTCACAATGCATTCTGTGACGTCACAATCCAAAGTGTGACGTCACAATCCCCTCGCATCACAATCCATTCTGTGATGTCACAATGCATTCTGTGACGTCACAATCCCTTCTGTGACGTCACAATGCATTCTGTGACGTCACAATCCAGTCTAACACCCCACAATCCATTCTGTGACGTCACAATGCCTTCTGTGACGTCACAATCCAGTGTGACGTCACAATCCGCTCGCGTCACAATGCATTCTGTGACGTCACAATCCATTCTGTGACGTCACAATGCATTCTGTGACGTCACAGTACATTCTGTGACGTCACAATCCAAAGTGTGACGTCACAATACATTCTGTGACGTCACAATGCATTCTATGACGTCACAATTCATTCTGTGACGTCACAATCCATTCTGTGACGTCACAATCCAAAGTGTGACGTCACAATCCCCTCGCATCACAATCCATTCTGTGACGTCACAATCCCTTCTGTGACGTCACAATCCAAAGTGTGACGTCACAACCCCCTCGCGTCACAATCCATTCGATGATGTCACAATCCCTTCTGTGACGTCACAATCCATTCTGTGACGTCACAATCCAGTCTGACACCCCACAATACATTCTGTGACGTCACAATGCCTTCTGTGACGTCACAATCCAAAGTGTGACGTCACAATCCCAAGTGTGACGTCAGAATCCATTCTGACACCCCACAATACATTCTGTGAAGTCACAATGCATTCTGTGACGTCACAATCCAAAGTGTGACATCACAACCCCCTCGCGTCACAATCCATTCGATGATGTCACAATCCCTTCTGTGACATCACAATCCCTTCTGTGACATCACAATGCATTCTGTGACGTCACAATCCAGTCTGACACCCCACAATCCATTCTGTGACGTCACAATGCATTCTGTGATGTCACAATGCAAAGTATGACGTCACAATCCCCTCGCGTCACAATTCATTCTGTGACGTCACAATACATTCTGAGACGTCACAATGCATTCTGTGACGTCACAATCCATTCTGACACCCCACAATCCATTCTGTGACGTCACAATGCATTCTGTGAGGTCACAATCCAAAGTGTGACGTCACAATCCCCTCGCGTCAAAATCCCTTCTGTGACGTCACAATCCATTCTGTGATGTCACAATCCAAAGTGTGACGTCACAATCCCCTCGCATCAGAATCCATTCTGTGATGTCACAATGCATTCTGTGACGTCACAATGCATTCTGTGACGTCACAATCCAAAGTGTGACGTCACAATCCCCTCGCGTCAAAATCCCTTCTGTGGCGTCACAATATATTCTGTGACGTCACAATCCATGCTATGACGTCACAATGCATTCTGTGACGTCACAATCCAGTCTGACACCCCACAATCCATTCTGTGACGTCACAATGCATTCTGTGACGTCACAATCCAAAGTGTGACGTCACAATCCCCTCGCGTCAAAATCCCTTATGTGACGTCACAATGCATTCTGTGACGTCACAATCCATGCTATGACGTCACAATGGATTCTGTGACGTCACAATCCAGCCTGACACCCCACAATCCATTCTGTGACGTCACAATGCATTCTGTGACGTCACAATCCAAAGTGTGACGTCACAATCCCCTCGCGTCACAATCCATCCGATGATGTCACAATCCCTTCTGTGACGTCACAATCCATTCTGTGACGTCACAATACATTCTGTGACGTCACAATGCATTCTGTGACGTCACAATCCAAAGTGTGACGTCACAATATATTCTGTGACGTCACAATCCATTCTGACACACCACAATGCATTCTGTGACGTCACAATGCATTCTGTGACGTCACAATCCAAAGTGTGACGTCACAATCCATTCTGACACCCCACAATCCATTCTGTGAAGTCACAATACATTCTGTGACGTCACAATCCAAAGTGTGACGTCACAATCCATTCTTACACCCCCAAACCATTCTGTGACGTCACAATCAATTCTGTGACGTCACATTCCATTCTGTGACGTCACAATCCAAAGTGTGACGTCACCATCCACTCGCGTCACAATCCATTCTGTGATGTCATAATCCCTTCTGTGACGTCACAATCCATTCTATGACGTCACAATGCATTCTGTGACGTCACAATCCAGTCTGACACCCCACAATCCATTCTGTGACGTCACAATGCATTCTGTGAGGTCACAATCCAAAGTGTGACGTCACAATCCCCTCGCGTCACAATCCATTCTGTGACGTCACAATCCCTTCTGTGACGTCACAATCCAAAGTGTGACGTCACAACCCCCTCGCGTCACAATCCATTCGATGATGTCACAATCCCTTCTGTGACGTCACAATCCATTCTGTGACGTCACAATCCAGTCTGACACCCCACAATACATTCTGTGACGTCACAATGCCTTCTGTGACGTCACAATCCAAAGTGTGACGTCACAATCCCAAGTGTGACGTCAGAATCCATTCTGACACCCCACAATACATTCTGTGACGTCACAATGCATTCTGTGACGTCACAATCCAAAGTGTGACGTCACAACCCCCTCGCATCACAATCCATTCGATGATGTCACAATCACTTCTGTGACATCACTATCCCTTCTGTGACATCACAATGCATTCTGTGACGTCACAATCCAGTCTGACACCCCACAATCCATTCTGTGACGTCACAATGCATTCTGTGATGTCACAATGCAAAGTATGACGTCACAATCCCCTCGCGTCACAATTCATTCTGTGACGTCACAATACATTCTGAGACGTCACAATGCATTCTGTGACGTCACAATCCATTCTGACACCCCACAATCCATTCTGTGACGTCACAATGCATTCTGTGACGTCACAATCCAAAGTGTGACGTCACAATCCCCTCGCGTCAAAATCCCTTCTGTGACGTCACAATCCATTCTGTGACGTCACAATCCATGCTATGACGTCACAATGGATTCTGTGACGTCACAATCCAGTCTGACACCCCACAATCCATTCTGTGACGTCACAATGCATTCTGTGACGTCACAATCCAAAGTGTGATGTCACAACCCCCTCGCGTCACAATCCATTCGATGATGTCACAATCACTTCTGTGACATCACTATCCCTTCTGTGACATCACAATGCATTCTGTGACGTCACAATCCAGTCTGACACCCCACAATCCATTCTGTGACGTCACAATGCATTCTGTGACGTCACAATCCAAAGTGTGACGTCACAATCCAAAGTGTGACGTCACAATCCATTGTGTGACGTCACAATCCAAAGTGTGACGTCACAATCCAAAGTGTGACGTCAGAATCCATTCTGACACACCACAATCCATTCTGTGACGTCACAATGCATTCTGTGACATCACAACCCAAAGTGTGACGTCACAATCCATTCTGACACCCCACAATCCATTCTGTGATGTCATAATCCCTTCTGTGACGTCACAATCCATTCTATGACGTCACAATGCATTCTGTGACGTCACAATCCCTTCTGTGACGTCACAATCCAAAGTGTGATGTCACAACCCCCTCGCGTCACAATCCATTCGATGATGTCACAATCCCTTCTGTGACGTCACAATCCATTCTGTGACGTCACAATCCAGTCTGACACCCCACAATACATTCTGTGACGTCACAATGCCTTCTGTGACGTCACAATCCAAAGTGTGACGTCACAATCCCAAGTGTGACGTCAGAATCCATTCTGACACCCCACAATCCATTCTGTGACGTCACAATGCATTCTGTGACGTCACAATCCAAAGTGTGACGTCACACTCCCCTCGCATCACAATCCATTCTGTGATGTCACAATGCATTCTGTGACGTCACAATCCCTTCTGTGACGTCACAATGCATTCTGTGACGTCACAATCCAGTCTAACACCCCACAATCCATTCTGTGACGTCACAATGCATTCTGTGAGGTCACAATCCAAAGTGTGACATCACAATCCCCTCGCGTCACAATCCATTCTGTGACGTCACAATCCATTCTGTGACGTCACAATGCATTCTGTGACGTCACAATGGATTCTGTGACGTCACAATCCAGTCTGACACCCCACAATCCATTCTGTGACGTCACAATGCATTCTGTGACGTCACAATCCAAAGTGTGATGTCACAACCCCCTCGCGTCACAATCCATTCGATGATGTCACAATCCCTTCTGTGACATCCCAATCCCTTCTGTGACATCACAATGCATTCTGTGACGTCACAATCCAGTCTGACACCCCACAATCCATTCTGTGACGTCACAATGCATTCTGTGATGTCACAATGCAAAGAATGACGTCACAATCCCCTCGCGTCACAATTCATTCTGTGACGTCACAATACATTCTGAGACGTCACAATGCATTCTGTGACGTCACAATCCATTCTGACACCCCACAATCCATTCTGTGACGTCACAATGCATTCTGTGACGTCACAATCCAAAGTGTGACGTCACAATCCCCTCGCGTCAAAATCCCTTATGTGACGTCACAATCCATTCTGTGACGTCACAATCCATGCTATGACGTCACAATGGATTCTGTGACGTCACAATCCAGTCTGACACCCCACAATCCATTCTGTGACGTCACAATGCATTCTGTGACGTCACAATCCAAAGTGTGATGTCACAACCCCCTCGCGTCACAATCCATTCGATGATGTCACAATCCCTTCTGTGACATGACAATCCATTCTGTGACATCACAATGGATTCTGTGACGTCACAATCCATTCTGACACACCACAATCCATTCTGTGACGTCACAATGCATTCTGTGACGTCACAATCCAAAGTGTGACGTCACAATCCATTCTGTGACGCCACAATCCATTCTGTGACGTCACAATCTAAAGTGTGACGTCACAACCCAAAGTGTGACGTCACAACCCATTCTGACACACCACAATCCATTCTGTGATGTCATAATCCCTTCTGTGACGTCACAATCCATTCTATGACGTCACAATGCATTCTGTGACGTCACAATCCATTCTGTGACGTCACAATCCAAAGTGTGACGTCACAATCCCCTCGCATCACAATCCATTCTGTGACGTCACAATCCCTTCTGTGACGTCACAATCCAAAGTGTGACGTCACAACCCCCTCGCGTCACAATCCATTCTGTGACGTCGCAATGCATTCTGTGAGTTCACAATCCAAAGTGTGACGTCACAATCCAGTCTGACACCCCACAATACATTCTGTGACGTCACAATGCCTTCTGTGACGTCACAATCCAAAGTGTGACGTCACAATCCCAAGTGTGACGTCAGAATCCATTCTGACACCCCACAATCCATTCTGTGACGTCACAATGCATTCTGTGACGTCACAATCCCTTCTGTGACGTCACAATGCATTCTGTGACGTCACAATCCAGTCTAACACCCCACAATCCATTCTGTGACGTCACAATGCATTCTGTGAGATCACAATCCAAAGTGTGACGTCACAATCTGCTCGCGTCACAATCCATTCTGTGACGTCACAATCCATTCTGTGACGTCACAATGCATTCTGTGACGTCACAATACATTCTGTGACGTCACAATCCAAAGTGTGACGTCACAATACATTCTGTGATGTCACAATGCATTCTGTGAGGTCACAATCCAAAGTGTGACGTCACAATCCATTCTGACACCCCACAATCCGTTCTGTGACGTCACAATGCATTCTGTGACGTCACAATCCAAAGTGTGACGTCACAATTCCCTCGCGTCATAATCCATTCTGTGACGTCACAATACATTCTGAGACGTCACAATGCATTCTGTGACGTCACAATCCATTCTGACACCCCACAATCCATTCTGTGACGTCACAATGCATTCTGTGACGTCACAATCCAAAGTGTGACGTCACAATCCCCTCGCGTCAAAATCCCTTCTGTGACGTCACAATCCATTCTGTGACGTCACAATCCATGCTATGACGTCACAATGGATTCTGTGACGTCACAATCCAGTCTGACACCCCACAATCCATTCTGTGACGTCACAATCCAAAGTGTGACGTCACAATCCCCTCGCATCACAATCCATTCTGTGACGTCACAATCCCTTCTGTGACGTCACAATCCAAAGTGTGACGTCACAACCCCCTCGCGTCACAATCCATTCGATGATGTCACAATCCCTTCTGTGACGTCACAATCCATTCTGTGACGTCACAATCCAGTCTGACACCCCACAATACATTCTTTGACGTCACAATTCCTTCTGTGACGTCACAATCCAAAGTGTGACGTCACAATCCCAAGTGTGACGTCAGAATCCATTCTGACACCCCACAATCCATTCTGTGACGTCACAATGCATTCTGTGAGGTCACAATCCAAAGTGTGACGTCACAATCCATTCTGACACCCCACAATCCATTCTGTGACGTCACAATGCATTCTGTGACGTCACAATCCAAAGTGTGACGTCACAATCCCCTCGCGTCACAATCCATTCTGTGACGTCACAATATATTCTGTGACGTCACAATCCATGCTATGACGTCACAATGGATTCTGTGACGTCACAATCCAGTCTGACACCCCACAATCCATTCTGTGACGTCACAATGCATTCTGTGACGTCACAATCCAAAGTGTGATGTCACAACCCCCTCGCGTCACAATCCATTCGATGATGTCACAATCCCTTCTGTGACATCACAATCCCTTCTGTGACATCACAATGCATTCTGTGACGTCACAATCCAGTCTGACACCCCACAATCCATTCTGTGACGTCACAATGCATTCTGTGATGTCACAATGCAAAGTATGACGTCACAATCCCCTCGCGTCACAATTCATTCTGTGACGTCACAATGCATTCTGTGATGTCACAATGCAAAGAATGACGTCAAAATCCCCTCGCGTCACAATCCATTCTGTGACGTCACAATCCCTTCTGTGACGTCACAATCCAAAGTGTGACGTCACAATCCCCTCGCGTCACAATTCATTCTGTGACGTCACAATCCCTTCTGTGACGTCACAATCCATTCTGTGACGTCACAATCCAGTCTGACACCCCACAATACATTCTGTGACGTCACAATGCCTTCTGTGACGTCACAATCCAAAGTGTGACGTCACAATCCCAAGTGTGACGTCAGAATCCATTCTGACACCCCACAATACATTCTGTGACGTCACAATGCATTCTGTGACGTCACAATCCAAAGTGTGACGTCACAACCCCCTCGCGTCACAATCCATTCGATGATGTCACAATCACTTCTGTGACATCACTATCCCTTCTGTGACATCACAATGCATTCTGTGACGTCACAATCCAGTCTGACACCCCACAATCCATTCTGTGACGTCACAATGCATTCTGTGATGTCACAATGCAAAGTATGACGTCACAATCCCCTCGCGTCACAATTCATTCTGTGACGTCACAATACATTCTGAGACGTCACAATGCATTCTGTGACGTCACAATCCATTCTGACACCCCACAATCCATTCTGTGACGTCACAATGCATTCTGTGACGTCACAATCCAAAGTGTGACGTCACAATCCCCTCGCGTCAAAATCCCTTCTGTGACGTCACAATCCATTCTGTGACGTCACAATCCATGCTATGACGTCACAATGGATTCTGTGACGTCACAATCCAGTCTGACACCCCACAATCCACTCTGTGACGTCACAATGCATTCTGTGACGTCACAATCCAAAGTGTGATGTCACAACCCCCTCGCGTCACAATCCATTCGATGATGTCACAATCACTTCTGTGACATCACTATCCCTTCTGTGACATCACAATGCATTCTGTGACGTCACAATCCAGTCTGACACCCCACAATCCATTCTGTGACGTCACAATGCATTCTGTGACGTCACAATCCAAAGTGTGACGTCACAATCCAAAGTGTGACGTCACAATCCATTGTGTGACGTCACAATCCAAAGTATGACGTCACAATCCAAAGTGTGACGTCAGAATCCATTCTGACACACCACAATCCATTCTGTGACGTCACAATGCATTCTGTGACATCACAACCCAAAGTGTGACGTCACAATCCATTCTGACACCCCACAATCCATTCTGTGATGTCATAATCCCTTCTGTGACGTCACAATCCATTCTATGACGTCACAATGCATTCTGTGACGTCACAATCCCTTCTGTGACGTCACAATCCAAAGTGTGATGTCACAACCCCCTCGCGTCACAATCCATTCGATGATGTCACAATCCCTTCTGTGACGTCACAATCCATTCTGTGACGTCACAATCCAGTCTGACACCCCACAATACATTCTGTGACGTCACAATGCCTTCTGTGACGTCACAATCCAAAGTGTGACGTCACAATCCCAAGTGTGACGTCAGAATCCATTCTGACACCCCACAATCCATTCTGTGACGTCACAATGCATTCTGTGACGTCACAATCCAAAGTGTGACGTCACACTCCCCTCGCATCACAATCCATTCTGTGATGTCACAATGCATTCTGTGACGTCACAATCCCTTCTGTGACGTCACAATGCATTCTGTGACGTCACAATCCAGTCTAACACCCCACAATCCATTCTGTGACGTCACAATGCATTCTGTGAGGTCACAATCCAAAGTGTGACATCACAATCCCCTCGCGTCACAATCCATTCTGTGACGTCACAATCCATTCTGTGACGTCACAATGCATTCTGTGACGTCACAATGGATTCTGTGACGTCACAATCCAGTCTGACACCCCACAATCCATTCTGTGACGTCACAATGCATTCTGTGACGTCACAATCCAAAGTGTGATGTCACAACCCCCTCGCGTCACAATCCATTCGATGATGTCACAATCCCTTCTGTGACATCCCAATCCCTTCTGTGACATCACAATGCATTCTGTGACGTCACAATCCAGTCTGACACCCCACAATCCATTCTGTGACGTCACAATGCATTCTGTGATGTCACAATGCAAAGAATGACGTCACAATCCCCTCGCGTCACAATTCATTCTGTGACGTCACAATACATTCTGAGACGTCACAATGCATTCTGTGACGTCACAATCCATTCTGACACCCCACAATCCATTCTGTGACGTCACAATGCATTCTGTGACGTCACAATCCAAAGTGTGACGTCACAATCCCCTCGCGTCAAAATCCCTTATGTGACGTCACAATCCATTCTGTGACGTCACAATCCATGCTATGACGTCACAATGGATTCTGTGACGTCACAATCCAGTCTGACACCCCACAATCCATTCTGTGACGTCACAATGCATTCTGTGACGTCACAATCCAAAGTGTGATGTCACAACCCCCTCGCGTCACAATCCATTCGATGATGTCACAATCCCTTCTGTGACATGACAATCCATTCTGTGACATCACAATGGATTCTGTGACGTCACAATCCATTCTGACACACCACAATCCATTCTGTGACGTCACAATGCATTCTGTGACGTCACAATCCAAAGTGTGACGTCACAATCCATTCTGTGACGCCACAATCCATTCTGTGACGTCACAATCTAAAGTGTGACGTCACAACCCAAAGTGTGACGTCACAACCCATTCTGACACACCACAATCCATTCTGTGATGTCATAATCCCTTCTGTGACGTCACAATCCATTCTATGACGTCACAATGCATTCTGTGACGTCACAATCCATTCTGTGACGTCACAATCCAAAGTGTGACGTCACAATCCCCTCGCATCACAATCCATTCTGTGACGTCACAATCCCTTCTGTGACGTCACAATCCAAAGTGTGACGTCACAACCCCCTCGCGTCACAATCCATTCTGTGACGTCGCAATGCATTCTGTGAGTTCACAATCCAAAGTGTGACGTCACAATCCAGTCTGACACCCCACAATACATTCTGTGACGTCACAATGCCTTCTGTGACGTCACAATCCAAAGTGTGACGTCACAATCCCAAGTGTGACGTCAGAATCCATTCTGACACCCCACAATCCATTCTGTGACGTCACAATGCATTCTGTGACGTCACAATCCCTTCTGTGACGTCACAATGCATTCTGTGACGTCACAATCCAGTCTAACACCCCACAATCCATTCTGTGACGTCACAATGCATTCTGTGAGATCACAATCCAAAGTGTGACGTCACAATCTGCTCGCGTCACAATCCATTCTGTGACGTCACAATCCATTCTGTGACGTCACAATGCATTCTGTGACGTCACAATACATTCTGTGACGTCACAATCCAAAGTGTGACGTCACAATACATTCTGTGATGTCACAATGCATTCTGTGAGGTCACAATCCAAAGTGTGACGTCACAATCCATTCTGACACCCCACAATCCGTTCTGTGACGTCACAATGCATTCTGTGACGTCACAATCCAAAGTGTGACGTCACAATTCCCTCGCGTCATAATCCATTCTGTGACGTCACAATACATTCTGAGACGTCACAATGTATTCTGTGACGTCACAATCCATTCTGACACCCCACAATCCATTCTGTGACGTCACAATGCATTCTGTGACGTCACAATCCAAAGTGTGACGTCACAATCCCCTCGCGTCAAAATCCCTTCTGTGACGTCACAATCCATTCTGTGACGTCACAATCCATGCTATGACGTCACAATGGATTCTGTGACGTCACAATCCAGTCTGACACCCCACAATCCATTCTGTGACGTCACAATCCAAAGTGTGACGTCACAATCCCCTCGCATCACAATCCATTCTGTGACGTCACAATCCCTTCTGTGACGTCACAATCCAAAGTGTGACGTCACAACCCCCTCGCGTCACAATCCATTCGATGATGTCACAATCCCTTCTGTGACGTCACAATCCATTCTGTGACGTCACAATCCAGTCTGACACCCCACAATACATTCTTTGACGTCACAATTCCTTCTGTGACGTCACAATCCAAAGTGTGACGTCACAATCCCAAGTGTGACGTCAGAATCCATTCTGACACCCCACAATCCATTCTGTGACGTCACAATGCATTCTGTGAGGTCACAATCCAAAGTGTGACGTCACAATCCATTCTGACACCCCACAATCCATTCTGTGACGTCACAATGCATTCTGTGACGTCACAATCCAAAGTGTGACGTCACAATCCCCTCGCGTCACAATCCATTCTGTGACGTCACAATATATTCTGTGACGTCACAATCCATGCTATGACGTCACAATGGATTCTGTGACGTCACAATCCAGTCTGACACCCCACAATCCATTCTGTGACGTCACAATGCATTCTGTGACGTCACAATCCAAAGTGTGATGTCACAACCCCCTCGCGTCACAATCCATTCGATGATGTCACAATCCCTTCTGTGACATCACAATCCCTTCTGTGACATCACAATGCATTCTGTGACATCACAATCCAGTCTGACACCCCACAATCCATTCTGTGACGTCACAATGCATTCTGTGATGTCACAATGCAAAGTATGACGTCACAATCCCCTCGCGTCACAATTCATTCTGTGACGTCACAATGCATTCTGTGATGTCACAATGCAAAGAATGACGTCACAATCCCCTCGCGTCACAATTCATTCTGTGACGTCACAATACATTCTGAGACGTCACAATGCATTCTGTGACGTCACAATCCATTCTGACACCCCACAATCCATTCTGTGACGTCACAATGCATTCTGTGACGTCACAATCCAAAGTGTGACGTCACAATCCCCTCGCGTCAAAATCCCTTCTGTGACGTCACAATATATTCTGTGACGTCACAATCCATGCTATGACGTCACAATGGATTCTGTGACGTCACAATCCAGTCTGACACCCCACAATCCATTCTGTGACGTCACAATGCATTCTGTGACGTCACAATCCAAAGTGTGATGTCACAACCCCCTCGCGTCACAATCCATTCGATGATGTGACAATCCCTTCTGTGACATCACAATCCCTTCTGTGACATCACAATGCATTCTGTGACGTCACAATCCAGTCTGACACCCCACAATCCATTCTGTGACGTCACAATGCATTCTGTGATGTCACAATGCAAAGTATGACGTCACAATCCCCTCGCGTCACAATTCATTCTGTGACGTCACAATACATTCTGAGACGTCACAATGCATTCTGTGACGTCACAATCCATTCTGACACCCCACAATCCATTCTGTGACGTCACAATGCATTCTGTGACGTCACAATCCAAAGTGTGACGTCACAATCCCCTCGCGTCAAAATCCCTTATGTGACGTCACAATCCATTCTGACACCCCACAATGCATTCTGTGATGTCATAATCCCTTCTGTGACGTCACAATCCATTGTATGACGTCACAATGCATTCTGTGACGTCACAATCCAGTCTGACACCCAACAATGCATTCTGTGACGTCACAATACATTCTCTGACGTCACAATCCAAAGTGTGACATCACAAACCCCTCGCGTCACAATACTTTCGATGATGTCACAATCCCTTCTGTGACATCACAATACATTCTGTGACGTCACAATGCATTCTGTGAGGTCACAATCCAAAGTGTGACGTCACAATCCATTCTGACACCCCACAATCCATTCTGTGACGTCACAATGCATTCTGTGACGTCACAATCCAAAGTGTGACGTCACAATCCCCTCGCATCAGAATCCATTCTGTGACGTCACAATGCATTCTGTGACGTCACAATCCCTTCTGTGACGTCACAATGCATTCTGTGACGTCACAATCCAGTCTAACACCCCACAATCCATTCTGTGACGTCAGAATGCATTCTGTGAGGTCACAATCCAAAGTGAGACGTCACAATCTGCTCGCGTCACAATCCATTCTGTGACGTCACAATCCATTCTGTGACGTCACAATGCATTCTGTGACGTCACAATACATTCTGTGACGTCACAATCCAAAGTGTGACGTCACAATCCATTCTGTGACGTCACAATGCATTCTGTGACGTCACACTTTGTATTGTGACGTCACAATGCATTCTGTGACGTCACAATCCATTGTGATACACCACAATGCATTCTTTGACGTCACAATGCATTCTGTGACGTCACAATCCAAAGTGTGACGTCACAATCCATTCTTACACCCCCAATCCATTCTGTGACGTCACAATGCATTCTGTGATGTCACAATCCTAAGTGTGACGTCACAATCCATTCTGACAACCCACAATCCATTCTGTGATGTCATAATCCCTTCTGTGACGTCACAATCCATTCTATGACGTCACAATGCATTCTGTGACGTCACAATCCAGCCTGACACCCCACAATCCATTCTGTGACGTCACAATGCATTCTGTGACGTCACAATCCAAAGTGTGACGTCACAATCCCCTCGCGTCACAATCCATCCGATGATGTCACAATCCCTTCTGTGACGTCACAATCCATTCTGTGACGTCACAATGCATTCTGTGACGTCACAATACATTCTGTGACGTCACAATGCATTCTGTGACGTCGCAATCCAAAGTGTGACGTCACAATATATTCTGTGACGTCACAATCCATTCTGACAGACCACAATGCATTCTGTGACGTCACAATGCATTCTGTGACGTCACAATCCAAAGTGTGACGTCACAATCCATTCTGACATCACAATCCATTCTGTGAAGTCACAATACATTCTGTGAAGTCACAATCCAAAGTGTGACGTCACAATCCATTCTTACACCCCCAATCCATTCTGTGACGTCACAATCAATTCTGTGACGTCACATTCCATTCTGTGACGTCACAATCCAAAGTGTGACGTCACAATCCACTCGCGTCACAATCCATTCTGTGATGTCATAATCCCTTCTGTGATGGCACAATCCATTCTATGTCTTCACAATGCATTCTGTGACGTCACAATCCATTCTGTGACGTCACAATCCAAAGTGTGACGTCACAATGCATTCTGTGACGTCACAATCCATTCTGACACCCCACAATCCATTCTGTGACGTCACAATGCATTCTGTGACGTCACAATCCAAAGTGTGACGTCACAATCCCCTCGCGTCAAAATCCCTTCTGTGACGTCACAATCCATTCTGTGACGTCACAATCCATGCTATGACGTCACAATGGATTCTGTGACGTCACAATCCAGTCTGACACCCCACAATACATTCTGTGACGTCACAATCCAAAGTGTGACGTCACAATCCCCTCGCGTCAAAATCCCTTCTGTGACGTCACAATCCCTTCTGTGACGTCACAATCCAAAGTGTGACGTCACAACCCCCTCGCGTCACAATCCATTCGATGATGTCACAATGCATTCTGTGACGTCACAATCCCTTCTGTGACGTCACAATCCAGTCTGACACCCCACAATACATTCTTTGACGTCACAATGCCTTCTGTGACGTCACAATCCAAAGTGTGACGTCACAATCCCAAGTGTGACGTCAGAATCCATTCTGACACCCCACAATACATTCTGTGACGTCACAATGCATTCTGTGACGTCACAATCCAAAGTGTGACGTCACAATCCATTCTGACACCCCACAATCCATTCTGTGAGGTCACAATCCAAAGTTTGACGTCACAATCCATTCTGACACCCCACAATCCATTCTGTGACGTCACAATGCATTCTGTGAGGTCACAATCCAAAGTGTGACGTCACAATCCATTCTGACACCCCACAATCCATTCTGTGACGTCACAATGCATTCTGTGACGTCACAATCCAAAGTGTGACGTCACAATCCCCTCGCGTCAAAATCCCTTATGTGACGTCACAATGCATTCTGTGACGTCACAATCCATGCTATGACGTCACAATGGATTCTGTGACGTCACAATCCAGTCTGACACCCCACATTCCATTCTGTGACGTCACAATGAATTCTGTGACGTCACAATCCAAAGTGTGATGTCACAACCCCCTCGCGTCACAATCCATTCGATGATCTCACAATCCCTTCTGTGACATCACAATCCCTTCTGTGACATCACAATGCATTCTGTGACGTCACAATCCAGTCTGACACCCCACAATCCATTCTGTGACGTCACAATGCATTCTGTGATGTCACAATGCAAAGTATGACGTCACAATCCCCTCGCGTCACAATTCATTCTGTGACGTCACAATGCATTCTGTGATGTCACAATGCAAAGTATGACGTCACAATCCCCTCGCGTCACAATTCTTTCTGTGACGTCACAATACATTCTGTGACGTCACAATGCATTCTGTGACGTCACAATCCAGTCTGACACCCCACAATCCATTCTGTGACGTCACAATGCATTCTGTGACGTCACAATCCAAAGTGTGACGTCACAATCCCCTCGCGTCAAAATCCATTCTGTGACGTCACAATCCATTCTGTGACGTCACAATCCATGCTATGACGTCACAATGGATTCTGTGACGTCACAATCCAGTCTGACACCCCACAATCCATTCTGTGACGTCACAATGCATTCTGTGACGTCACAATCCAAAGTGTGATGTCACAAACCCCTCGCGTCACAATCCATTCGATGATGTCACAATCCCTTCTGTGACATCACAATCCATTCTGTGACGTCACAATGCATTCTGTGACGTCACAATCCAGTCTGACACCCCACAATCCATTCTGTGACGTCACAATGCATTCTGTGACGTCACAATCCAAAGTGTGACGTCACAACCCCCTCGCGTCACAATCCATTCGATGATGTCACAATCCCTTCTGTGACTTCACAATACATTCTGTGACGTCACAATCCAGTCTGACACCCCACAATACATTCTGTGACGTCACAATGCGTTCTGTGACGTCACAATCCAAAGTGTGACGTCACAATCCCAAGTGTGACGTCGGAATCCATTCTGACACCCCCCAATACATTCTGTGAAGTCACAATGCATTCTGTGACGTCACAATCCAAAGTGTGACGTCACAATCCATTCTGACACCCCACAATCCATTCTGTGAGGTCACAATCCAAAGTGTGACGTCACAATCCATTCTGACAACCCACAATACATTCTGTGACGTCACAATGCATTCTGTGAGGTCACAATCCAAAGTGTGACGTCACAATCCATTCTGACACCCCACAATCCATTCTGTGACGTCACAATGCATTCTGTGACGTCACAATCCAAAGTGTGACGTCACAATCCCCTCGCGTCACAATGCATTCTGTGACGTCACAATCCCTTCTGTGACGTCACAATGCATTCTGTGACGTCACAATCCAGTCTAACACCCCACAATCCATTCTGTGACGTCACAATGCCTTCTGTGACGTCACAATCCAAAGTGTGACGTCACAATCCGCTCGCGTCACAATGCATTCTGTGACGTCACAATCCATTCTGTGACGTCACAATGCATTCTGTGACGTCACAGTACATTCTGTGACGTCACAATCCAAAGTGTGACGTCACAATACATTCTGTGACGTCACAATGCATTCTGTGACGTCACAATCCAAAGTGTGACGTCACAATCCAAAGTGTGACGTCAGAATCCATTCTGACACCCCACAATACATTCTGTGAAGTCACAATGCATTCTGTGACGTCACAATCCAAAGTGTGACGTCACAACCCCCTCGCGTCACAATCCATTCGATGATGTCACAATCCCTTCTGTGACATCACAATCCCTTCTGTGACATCACAATGCATTCTGTGACGTCACAATCCAGTCTGACACCCCACAATCCATTCTGTGACGTCACAATGCATTCTGTGATGTCACAATGCAAAGTATGACGTCACAATCCCCTCGCGTCACAATTCATTCTGTGACGTCACAATACATTCTGAGACGTCACAATGCATTCTGTGACGTCACAATCCATTCTGACACCCCACAATCCATTCTGTGACGTCACAATGCATTCTGTGAGGTCACAATCCAAAGTGTGACGTCACAATCCCCTCGCGTCAAAATCCCTTCTGTGACGTCACAATCCATTCTGTGATGTCACAATCCAAAGTGTGACGTCACAATCCCCTCGCGTCACAATGCATTCTGTGACGTCACAATCCCTTCTGTGACATCACAATCCAAAGTGTGACGTCACAACCCCCTCGCGTCACAATCCATTCGATGACGTCACAATCCCTTCTGTGACGTCACAATACATTCTGTGACGTCACAATCCAGTCTGACACCCCACAATCCATTCTGTGACGTCACAATGCATTCTGTGACGTCACAATCCAAAGTGTGATGTCACAACCCCCTCGCGTCACAATCCATTCGATGATGTCACAATCCCTTCTGTGACATCACAATCCATTCTGTGACATCACAATACATTCTGTGACGTCACAATCCAGTCTGACACCCCACAATCCATTCTGTGACGTCACAATGCATTCTGTGATGTCACAATGCAAAGTGTGACGTCACAATCCCCTCGCGTCACAATCCATTCTGTGACGTCACAATACATTCTGAGACGTCACAATGCATTCTGTGACGTCACAATCCAGTCTGACACCCCACAATCCATTCTGTGACGTCACAATGCATTCTGTGACGTCACAATACATTCTGTGACGTCACAATCCAAAGTGTGACGTCACAATCCATTCTGAAACCCCACAATCCATTCTGTGACGTCACAATACATTCTGTGACGTCACAACTTAAAGTGTGACGTCACAATCCATTCTGACACCCCACAATGCATTCTGTGATGTCATAATCCCTTCTGTGACGTCACAATCCATTCTATGACGTCACAATGCATTCTGTGACGTCACAATCCAGTCTGACACCCAACAATGCATTCTGTGACGTCACAATGCATTCTGTGATGTCACAATGCAAAGTATGACGTCACAATCCCCTCGCGTCACAATGCATTCTGTGACGTCACAATACATTCTGTGACGTCACAATCCATGCTATGACGTCACAATGGATTCTGTGACGTCACAATGCGTTCTGTGACGTCACAATCCAATCTGTGACGTCACAATGCATTCTGTGACGTCACAATCCAAAGTGTGATGTCACAACCCCCTCGCGTCACAATCCATTCGATGATGTCACAATCCCTTCTGTGACATCACAATCCCTTCTGTGACATCACAATGCATTCTGTGACGTCACAATCCAGTCTGACACCCCACAATCCATTCTGTGACGTCACAATGCATTCTGTGATGTCACAATGCAAAGTATGACGTCACAATCCCCTCGCGTCACAATCCATTCTGTGACGTCACAATACATTCTGAGACGTCACAATGCATTCTGTGACGTCACAATCCAGTCTGACACCCCACAATCCATTCTGTGACGTCACAATGCATTCTGTGACGTCACAATACATTCTGTGATGTCACAATCCAAAGTGTGACGTCACAATCCATTCTGAAACCCCACAATCCATTCTGTGACGTCACAATACATTCTGTGACGTCACAACTTAAAGTGTGACGTCACAATCCATTCTGACACCCCACAATGCATTCTGTGATGTCATAATCCCTTCTGTGACGTCACAATTCATTGTATGACGTCACAATGCATTCTGTGACGTCACAATCCAGTCTGACACCCAACAATGCATTCTGTGACGTCACAATACATTCTCTGACGTCACAATCCAAAGTGTGACATCACAAACCCCTCGCGTCACAATACATTCGATGATGTCACAATCCCTTCTGTGACATCACAATCCATTCTGTGACGTCGCAATGCATTCTGTGAGGTCACAATCCAAAGTGTGACGTAACAATCCATTCTGACACCCCACAATCCATTCTGTGACGTCACAATGCATTCTGTGACGTCACAATCCAAAGTGTGACGTCACAATCCCCTCGCATCACAATCCATTATGTGATGTCACAATGCATTCTGTGACGTCACAATCCCTTCTGTGACGTCACAATGCATTCTGTGACGTCACAATCCAGTCTAACACCCCACAATCCATTCTGTGACGTCACAATGCCTTCTGTGACGTCACAATCCAAAGTGTGACGTCACAATCCGCTCGCGTCACAATGCATTCTGTGACGTCACAATCCATTCTGTGACGTCACAATGCATTCTGTGACGTCACAGTACATTCTGTGACGTCACAACCCAAAGTGTGACGTCACAATACATTCTGTGACGTCACAATGCATTCTGTGACGTCACAATCCAAAGTGTGACGTCACAATCCATTCTGACAACCCACAATCCATTCTGTGATGTCATAATCCCTTCTGTGACTTCACAATCCATTCTATGACGTCACAATGCATTCTGTGACGTCACAATCCAGCCTGACACCCCACAATCCATTCTGTGACGTCACAATGCATTCTGTGACGTCACAATCCAAAGTGTGACGTCACAATCCCCTCGCGTCACAATCCATCCGATGATGTCACAATCCCTTCTGTGACGTCACAATCCATTCTGTGACGTCACAATACATTCTGTGACGTCACAATGCATTCTGTGACGTCACAATCCAAAGTGTGACGTCACAATATATTCTGTGACGTCACAATCCATTCTGACACACCACAATGCATTCTGTGACGTCACAATGCATTCTGTGACGTCACAATCCAAAGTGTGACGTCAGAATCCATTCTGACACCCTCCAATACATTCTGTGAAGTCACAATACATTCTGTGACGTCACAATCCAAAGTGTGACGTCACAATCCATTCTTACACCCCCAAACCATTCTGTGACGTCACAATCAATTCTGTGACGTCACATTCCATTCTGTGACGTCACAATCCAAAGTGTGACGTCACCATCCACTCGTGTCACAATCCATTCTGTGATGTCATAATCCCTTCTGTGACGTCACAATCCATTCTATGACGTCACAATGCATTCTGTGACGTCACAATCCAGTCTGACACCCCACAATCCATTCTGTGACGTCACAATGCATTCTGTGAGGTCACAATCCAAAGTGTGACGTCACAATCCCCTCGCGTCACAATCCATTCTGTGACGTCACAATCCCTTCTGTGACGTCACAATCCAAAGTGTGACGTCACAACCCCCTCGCGTCACAATCCATTCGATGATGTCACAATCCCTTCTGTGACGTCACAATCCATTCTGTGACGTCACAATCCAGTCTGACACCCCACAATACATTCTGTGACGTCACAATGCGTTCTGTGACGTCACAATCCAAAGTGTGACGTCACAATCCCAAGTGTGACGTCAGAATCCATTCTGACACCCCACAATCCATTCTGTGACGTCACAATGCATTCTGTGACGTCACAATCCAAAGTGTGATGTCACAACCCCCTCGCGTCACAATCCATTCGATGATGTCACAATCACTTCTGTGACATCACTATCCCTTCTGTGACATCACAATGCATTCTGTGACGTCACAATCCAGTCTGACACCCCACAATCCATTCTGTGACGTCACAATGCATTCTGTGATGTCACAATGCAAAGTATGACGTCACAATCCCCTCGCGTCACAATTCATTCTGTGACGTCACAATACATTCTGAGACGTCACAATGCATTCTGTGACGTCACAATCCATTCTGACACCCCACAATCCATTCTGTGACGTCACAATGCATTCTGTGAGGTCACAATCCAAAGTGTGACGTCACAATCCCCTCGCGTCAAAATCCCTTCTGTGACGTCACAATCCATTCTGTGACGTCACAATCCATGCTATGACGTCACAATGGATTCTGTGACGTCACAATCCAGTCTGACACCCCACAATCCATTCTGTGACGTCACAATCCAAAGTGTGACGTCACAATCCATTGTGTGACGTCACAATCCAAAGTGTGACGTCACAATCCAAAGTGTGACGTCACAATCCAAAGTGTGACGTCAGAATCCATTCTGACACACCACAATCCATTCTGTGACGTCACAATGCATTCTGTGACATCACAACCCAAAGTGTGACGTCACAATCCATTCTGACACCCCACAATCCATTCTGTGATGTCATAATCCCTTCTGTGACGTCACAATCCATTCTATGACGTCACAATGCATTCTGTGACGTCACAATCCCTTCTGTGACGTCACAATCCAAAGTGTGACGTCACAACCCCCTCGCGTCACAATCCATTCGATGATGTCACAATCCCTTCTGTGACGTCACAATCCATTCTGTGACGTCACAATCCAGTCTGACACACCACAATACATTCTGTGACGTCACAATGCCTTCTGTGACGTCACAATCCAAAGTGTGACGTCACAATCCCAAGTGTGACGTCAGAATCCATTCTGACACCCCACAATCCATTCTGTGACGTCACAATGCATTCTGTGACGTCACAATCCAAAGTGTGACGTCACACTCCCCTCGCATCACAATCCATTCTGTGATGTCACAATGCATTCTGTGACGTCACAATCCCTTCTGTGACGTCACAATGCATTCTGTGACGTCACAATCCAGTCTGACACCCCACAATCCATTCTGTGACGTCACAATGCATTCTGTGAGGTCACAATCCAAAGTGTGACATCACAATCCCCTCGCGTCACAATCCATTCTGTGACGTCACAATCCATTCTGTGACGTCACAATGCATTCTGTGACGTCACAATGGATTCTGTGACGTCACAATCCAGTCTGACACCCCACAATCCATTCTGTGACGTCACAATGCATTCTGTGACGTCACAATCCAAAGTGTGATGTCACAATCCATTCTGACACCCCACAATCCGTTCTGTGACGTCACAATGCATTCTGTGACGTCACAATCCAAAGTGTGATGTCACAATCCAGTCTGACACCCCACAATCCATTCTGTGACGTCACAATGCATTCTGTGACGTCACAATCCAAAGTGTGATGTCACAACCCCCTCGCGTCACAATCCATTCGATGATGTCACAATCCCTTCTGTGACATCCCAATCCCTTCTGTGACATCACAATGCATTCTGTGACGTCACAATCCAGTCTGACACCCCACAATCCATTCTGTGACGTCACAATGCATTCTGTGATGTCACAATGCAAAGAATGACGTCACAATCCCCTCGCGTCACAATTCATTCTGTGACGTCACAATACATTCTGAGACGTCACAATGCATTCTGTGACGTCACAATCCATTCTGACACCCCACAATCCATTCTGTGACGTCACAATGCATTCTGTGACGTCACAATCCAAAGTGTGACGTCACAATCCCCTCGCGTCAAAATCCCTTCTGTGACGTCACAATACATTCTGTGACGTCACAATCCATGCTATGACGTCACAATGGATTCTGTGACGTCACAATCCAGTCTGACACCCCACAATCCATTCTGTGACGTCACAATGCATTCTTTGACGTCACAATCCAAAGTGTGATGTCACAACCCCCTCGCGTCACAATCCATTCGATGATGTCACAATCCCTTCTGTGACATGACAATCCATTCTGTGACATCACAATGGATTCTGTGACGTCACAATCCATTCTGACACACCACAATCCATTCTGTGACGTCACAATGCATTCTGTGACGTCACAATCCAAAGTGTGACGTCACAATCCATTGTGTGACGTCACAATCCATTCTGTGACGCCACAATCCATTCTGTGACGTCACAATCTAAAGTGTGACGTCACAACCCAAAGTGTGACGTCACAATCCATTCTGACACACCACAATCCATTCTGTGATGTCATAATCCCTTCTGTGACGTCACAATCCATTCTATGACGTCACAATGCATTCTGTGACGTCACAATCCATTCTGTGACGTCACAATCCAAAGTGTGACGTCACAATCCCCTCGCATCAGAATCCATTCTGTGACGTCACAATCCCTTCTGTGACGTCACAATCCAAAGTGTGACGTCACAACCCCCTCGCGTCACAATCCATTCTGTGACGTCGCAATGCATTCTGTGAGTTCACAATCCAAAGTGTGACGTCACAATCCAGTCTGACACCCCACAATACATTCTGTGACGTCACAATGCCTTCTGTGACGTCACAATCCAAAGTGTGACGTCACAATCCCAAGTGTGACGTCAGAATCCATTCTGACACCCCACAATCCATTCTGTGACGTCACAATGCATTCTGTGACGTCACAATCCCTTCTGTGACGTCACAATGCATTCTGTGACGTCACAATCCAGTCTAACACCCCACAATCCATTCTGTGACGTCACAATGCATTCTGTGAGATCACAATCCAAAGTGTGACGTCACAATCTGCTCGCGTCACAATCCATTCTGTGACGTCACAATCCATTCTGTGACGTCACAATGCATTCTGTGACGTCACAATACATTCTGTGACGTCACAATCCAAAGTGTGACGTCACAATCCATTCTGTGATGTCACAATGCATTCTGTGAGGTCACAATCCAAAGTGTGACGTCACAATCCATGCTATGACGTCACAATGGATTCTGTGACGTCACAATCCAGTCTGACACCCCACAATCCATTCTGTGACGTCACAATGCATTCTGTGACGTCACAATCCAAAGTGTGATGTCACAAACCCCTCGCGTCACAATCCATTCGATGATGTCACAATCCCTTCTGTGACATCACAATCCATTCTGTGACGTCACAATGCATTCTGTGACGTCACAATCCAGTCTGACACCCCACAATCCATTCTGTGACGTCACAATGCATTCTGTGACGTCACAATCCAAAGTGTGACGTCACAACCCCCTCGCGTCACAATCCATTCGATGATGTCACAATCCCTTCTGTGACTTCACAATACATTCTGTGACGTCACAATCCAGTCTGACACCCCACAATACATTCTGTGACGTCACAATGCGTTCTGTGACGTCACAATCCAAAGTGTGACGTCACAATCCCAAGTGTGACGTCGGAATCCATTCTGACACCCCCCAATACATTCTGTGAAGTCACAATGCATTCTGTGACGTCACAATCCAAAGTGTGACGTCACAATCCATTCTGACACCCCACAATCCATTCTGTGAGGTCACAATCCAAAGTGTGACGTCACAATCCATTCTGACAACCCACAATACATTCTGTGACGTCACAATGCATTCTGTGAGGTCACAATCCAAAGTGTGACGTCACAATCCATTCTGACACCCCACAATCCATTCTGTGACGTCACAATGCATTCTGTGACGTCACAATCCAAAGTGTGACGTCACAATCCCCTCGCGTCACAATGCATTCTGTGACGTCACAATCCCTTCTGTGACGTCACAATGCATTCTGTGACGTCACAATCCAGTCTAACACCCCACAATCCATTCTGTGACGTCACAATGCCTTCTGTGACGTCACAATCCAAAGTGTGACGTCACAATCCGCTCGCGTCACAATGCATTCTGTGACGTCACAATCCATTCTGTGACGTCACAATGCATTCTGTGACGTCACAGTACATTCTGTGACGTCACAATCCAAAGTGTGACGTCACAATACATTCTGTGACGTCACAATGCATTCTGTGACGTCACAATCCAAAGTGTGACGTCACAATCCAAAGTGTGACGTCAGAATCCATTCTGACACCCCACAATACATTCTGTGAAGTCACAATGCATTCTGTGACGTCACAATCCAAAGTGTGACGTCACAACCCCCTCGCGTCACAATCCATTCGATGATGTCACAATCCCTTCTGTGACATCACAATCCCTTCTGTGACATCACAATGCATTCTGTGACGTCACAATCCAGTCTGACACCCCACAATCCATTCTGTGACGTCACAATGCATTCTGTGATGTCACAATGCAAAGTATGACGTCACAATCCCCTCGCGTCACAATTCATTCTGTGACGTCACAATACATTCTGAGACGTCACAATGCATTCTGTGACGTCACAATCCATTCTGACACCCCACAATCCATTCTGTGACGTCACAATGCATTCTGTGAGGTCACAATCCAAAGTGTGACGTCACAATCCCCTCGCGTCAAAATCCCTTCTGTGACGTCACAATCCATTCTGTGATGTCACAATCCAAAGTGTGACGTCACAATCCCCTCGCGTCACAATCCATTCTGTGACGTCACAATCCCTTCTGTGACATCACAATCCAAAGTGTGACGTCACAACCCCCTCGCGTCACAATCCATTCGATGACGTCACAATCCCTTCTGTGACGTCACAATACATTCTGTGACGTCACAATCCAGTCTGACACCCCACAATCCATTCTGTGACGTCACAATGCATTCTGTGACGTCACAATCCAAAGTGTGATGTCACAACCCCCTCGCGTCACAATCCATTCGATGATGTCACAATCCCTTCTGTGACATCACAATCCATTCTGTGACATCACAATACATTCTGTGACGTCACAATCCAGTCTGACACCCCACAATCCATTCTGTGACGTCACAATGCATTCTGTGATGTCACAATGCAAAGTGTGACGTCACAATCCCCTCGCGTCACAATCCATTCTGTGACGTCACAATACATTCTGAGACGTCACAATGCATTCTGTGACGTCACAATCCAGTCTGACACCCCACAATCCATTCTGTGACGTCACAATGCATTCTGTGACGTCACAATACATTCTGTGACGTCACAATCCCAAGTGTGACGTCACAATCCATTCTGAAACCCCACAATCCATTCTGTGACGTCACAATACATTCTGTGACGTCACAACTTAAAGTGTGACGTCACAATCCATTCTGACACCCCACAATGCATTCTGTGATGTCATAATCCCTTCTGTGACGTCACAATCCATTCTATGACGTCACAATGCATTCTGTGACGTCACAATCCAGTCTGACACCCAACAATGCATTCTGTGACGTCACAATGCATTCTGTGATGTCACAATGCAAAGTATGACGTCACAATCCCCTCGCGTCACAATGCATTCTGTGACGTCACAATACATTCTGTGACGTCACAATCCATGCTATGACGTCACAATGGATTCTGTGACGTCACAATGCGTTCTGTGACGTCACAATCCAATCTGTGACGTCACAATGCATTCTGTGACGTCACAATCCAAAGTGTGATGTCACAACCCCCTCGCGTCACAATCCATTCGATGATGTCACAATCCCTTCTGTGACATCACAATCCCTTCTGTGACATCACAATGCATTCTGTGACGTCACAATCCAGTCTGACACCCCACAATCCATTCTGTGACGTCACAATGCATTCTGTGATGTCACAATGCAAAGTATGACGTCACAATCCCCTCGCGTCACAATCCATTCTGTGACGTCACAATACATTCTGAGACGTCACAATGCATTCTGTGACGTCACAATCCAGTCTGACACCCCACAATCCATTCTGTGACGTCACAATGCATTCTGTGACGTCACAATACATTCTGTGATGTCACAATCCAAAGTGTGACGTCACAATCCATTCTGAAACCCCACAATCCATTCTGTGACGTCACAATACATTCTGTGACGTCACAACTTAAAGTGTGACGTCACAATCCATTCTGACACCCCACAATGCATTCTGTGATGTCATAATCCCTTCTGTGACGTCACAATCCATTGTATGACGTCACAATGCATTCTGTGACGTCACAATCCAGTCTGACACCCAACAATGCATTCTGTGACGTCACAATACATTCTCTGACGTCACAATCCAAAGTGTGACATCACAAACCCCTCGCGTCACAATACATTCGATGATGTCACAATCCCTTCTGTGACATCACAATCCATTCTGTGACGTCGCAATGCATTCTGTGAGGTCACAATCCAAAGTGTGACGTAACAATCCATTCTGACACCCCACAATCCATTCTGTGACGTCACAATGCATTCTGTGACGTCACAATCCAAAGTGTGACGTCACAATCCCCTCGCATCACAATCCATTATGTGATGTCACAATGCATTCTGTGACGTCAGAATCCCTTCTGTGACGTCACAATGCATTCTGTGACGTCACAATCCAGTCTAACACCCCACAATCCATTCTGTGACGTCACAATGCCTTCTGTGACGTCACAATCCAAAGTGTGACGTCACAATCCGCTCGCGTCACAATGCATTCTGTGACGTCACAATCCATTCTGTGACGTCACAATGCATTCTGTGACGTCACAGTACATTCTGTGACGTCACAACCCAAAGTGTGACGTCACAATACATTCTGTGACGTCACAATGCATTCTGTGACGTCACAATCCAAAGTGTGACGTCACAATCCATTCTGACAACCCACAATCCATTCTGTGATGTCATAATCCCTTCTGTGACGTCACAATCCATGCTATGACGTCACAATGGATTCTGTGACGTCACAATCCAGTCTGACACCCCACAATCCATTCTGTGACGTCACAATCCAAAGTGTGACGTCACAATCCCCTCGCATCACAATCCATTCTGTGACGTCACAATCCCTTCTGTGACGTCACAATCCAAAGTGTGACGTCACAACCCCCTCGCGTCACAATCCATTCGATGATGTCACAATCCCTTCTGTGACGTCACAATCCATTCTGTGACGTCACAATCCAGTCTGACACCCCACAATACATTCTTTGACGTCACAATTCCTTCTGTGACGTCACAATCCAAAGTGTGACGTCACAATCCCAAGTGTGACGTCAGAATCCATTCTGACACCCCACAATCCATTCTGTGACGTCACAATGCATTCTGTGAGGTCACAATCCAAAGTGTGACGTCACAATCCATTCTGACACCCCACAATCCATTCTGTGACGTCACAATGCATTCTGTGACGTCACAATCCAAAGTGTGACGTCACAATCCCCTCGCGTCACAATCCATTCTGTGACGTCACAATATATTCTGTGACGTCACAATCCATGCTATGACGTCACAATGGATTCTGTGACGTCACAATCCAGTCTGACACCCCACAATCCATTCTGTGACGTCACAATGCATTCTGTGACGTCACAATCCAAAGTGTGATGTCACAACCCCCTCGCGTCACAATCCATTCGATGATGTCACAATCCCTTCTGTGACATCACAATCCCTTCTGTGACATCACAATGCATTCTGTGACGTCACAATCCAGTCTGACACCCCACAATCCATTCTGTGACGTCACAATGCATTCTGTGATGTCACAATGCAAAGTATGACGTCACAATCCCCTCGCGTCACAATTCATTCTGTGACGTCACAATGCATTCTGTGATGTCACAATGCAAAGAATGACGTCACAATCCCCTCGCGTCACAATCCATTCTGTGACGTCACAATCCCTTCTGTGACGTCACAATCCAAAGTGTGACGTCACAATCCCCTCGCGTCACAATTCATTCTGTGACGTCACAATCCCTTCTGTGACGTCACAATCCATTCTGTGACGTCACAATCCAGTCTGACACCCCACAATACATTCTGTGACGTCACAATGCCTTCTGTGACGTCACAATCCAAAGTGTGACGTCACAATCCCAAGTGTGACGTCAGAATCCATTCTGACACCCCACAATACATTCTGTGACGTCACAATGCATTCTGTGACGTCACAATCCAAAGTGTGACGTCACAACCCCCTCGCGTCACAATCCATTCGATGATGTCACAATTACTTCTGTGACATCACTATCCCTTCTGTGACATCACAATGCATTCTGTGACGTCACAATCCAGTCTGACACCCCACAATCCATTCTGTGACGTCACAATGCATTCTGTGATGTCACAATGCAAAGTATGACGTCACAATCCCCTCGCGTCACAATTCATTCTGTGACGTCACAATACATTCTGAGACGTCACAATGCATTCTGTGACGTCACAATCCATTCTGACACCCCACAATCCATTCTGTGACGTCACAATGCATTCTGTGACGTCACAATCCAAAGTGTGACGTCACAATCCCCTCGCGTCAAAATCCCTTCTGTGACGTCACAATCCATTCTGTGACGTCACAATCCATGCTATGACGTCACAATGGATTCTGTGACGTCACAATCCAGTCTGACACCCCACAATCCACTCTGTGACGTCACAATGCATTCTGTGACGTCACAATCCAAAGTGTGATGTCACAACCCCCTCGCGTCACAATCCATTCGATGATGTCACAATCACTTCTGTGACATCACTATCCCTTCTGTGACATCACAATGCATTCTGTGACGTCACAATCCAGTCTGACACCCCACAATCCATTCTGTGACGTCACAATGCATTCTGTGACGTCACAATCCAAAGTGTGACGTCACAATCCAAAGTGTGACGTCACAATCCATTGTGTGACGTCACAATCCAAAGTATGACGTCACAATCCAAAGTGTGACGTCAGAATCCATTCTGACACACCACAATCCATTCTGTGACGTCACAATGCATTCTGTGACATCACAACCCAAAGTGTGACGTCACAATCCATTCTGACACCCCACAATCCATTCTGTGATGTCATAATCCCTTCTGTGACGTCACAATCCATTCTATGACGTCACAATGCATTCTGTGACGTCACAATCCCTTCTGTGACGTCACAATCCAAAGTGTGATGTCACAACCCCCTCGCGTCACAATCCATTCGATGATGTCACAATCCCTTCTGTGACGTCACAATCCATTCTGTGACGTCACAATCCAGTCTGACACCCCACAATACATTCTGTGACGTCACAATGCCTTCTGTGACGTCACAATCCAAAGTGTGACGTCACAATCCCAAGTGTGACGTCAGAATCCATTCTGACACCCCACAATCCATTCTGTGACGTCACAATGCATTCTGTGACGTCACAATCCAAAGTGTGACGTCACACTCCCCTCGCATCACAATCCATTCTGTGATGTCACAATGCATTCTGTGACGTCACAATCCCTTCTGTGACGTCACAATGCATTCTGTGACGTCACAATCCAGTCTAACACCCCACAATCCATTCTGTGACGTCACAATGCATTCTGTGAGGTCACAATCCAAAGTGTGACATCACAATCCCCTCGCGTCACAATCCATTCTGTGACGTCACAATCCATTCTGTGACGTCACAATGCATTCTGTGACGTCACAATGGATTCTGTGACGTCACAATCCAGTCTGACACCCCACAATCCATTCTGTGACGTCACAATGCATTCTGTGACGTCACAATCCAAAGTGTGATGTCACAACCCCCTCGCGTCACAATCCATTCGATGATGTCACAATCCCTTCTGTGACATCCCAATCCCTTCTGTGACATCACAATGCATTCTGTGACGTCACAATCCAGTCTGACACCCCACAATCCATTCTGTGACGTCACAATGCATTCTGTGATGTCACAATGCAAAGAATGACGTCACAATCCCCTCGCGTCACAATTCATTCTGTGACGTCACAATACATTCTGAGACGTCACAATGCATTCTGTGACGTCACAATCCATTCTGACACCCCACAATCCATTCTGTGACGTCACAATGCATTCTGTGACGTCACAATCCAAAGTGTGACGTCACAATCCCCTCGCGTCAAAATCCCTTATGTGACGTCACAATCCATTCTGTGACGTCACAATCCATGCTATGACGTCACAATGGATTCTGTGACGTCACAATCCAGTCTGACACCCCACAATCCATTCTGTGACGTCACAATGCATTCTGTGACGTCACAATCCAAAGTGTGATGTCACAACCCCCTCGCGTCACAATCCATTCGATGATGTCACAATCCCTTCTGTGACATGACAATCCATTCTGTGACATCACAATGGATTCTGTGACGTCACAATCCATTCTGACACACCACAATCCATTCTGTGACGTCACAATGCATTCTGTGACGTCACAATCCAAAGTGTGACGTCACAATCCATTCTGTGACGCCACAATCCATTCTGTGACGTCACAATCTAAAGTGTGACGTCACAACCCAAAGTGTGACGTCACAACCCATTCTGACACACCACAATCCATTCTGTGATGTCATAATCCCTTCTGTGACGTCACAATCCATTCTATGACGTCACAATGCATTCTGTGACGTCACAATCCATTCTGTGACGTCACAATCCAAAGTGTGACGTCACAATCCCCTCGCATCACAATCCATTCTGTGACGTCACAATCCCTTCTGTGACGTCACAATCCAAAGTGTGACGTCACAACCCCCTCGCGTCACAATCCATTCTGTGACGTCGCAATGCATTCTGTGAGTTCACAATCCAAAGTGTGACGTCACAATCCAGTCTGACACCCCACAATACATTCTGTGACGTCACAATGCCTTCTGTGACGTCACAATCCAAAGTGTGACGTCACAATCCCAAGTGTGACGTCAGAATCCATTCTGACACCCCACAATCCATTCTGTGACGTCACAATGCATTCTGTGACGTCACAATCCCTTCTGTGACGTCACAATGCATTCTGTGACGTCACAATCCAGTCTAACACCCCACAATCCATTCTGTGACGTCACAATGCATTCTGTGAGATCACAATCCAAAGTGTGACGTCACAATCTGCTCGCGTCACAATCCATTCTGTGACGTCACAATCCATTCTGTGACGTCACAATGCATTCTGTGACGTCACAATACATTCTGTGACGTCACAATCCAAAGTGTGACGTCACAATACATTCTGTGATGTCACAATGCATTCTGTGAGGTCACAATCCAAAGTGTGACGTCACAATCCATTCTGACACCCCACAATCCGTTCTGTGACGTCACAATGCATTCTGTGACGTCACAATCCAAAGTGTGACGTCACAATTCCCTCGCGTCATAATCCATTCTGTGACGTCACAATACATTCTGAGACGTCACAATGTATTCTGTGACGTCACAATCCATTCTGACACCCCACAATCCATTCTGTGACGTCACAATGCATTCTGTGACGTCACAATCCAAAGTGTGACGTCACAATCCCCTCGCGTCAAAATCCCTTCTGTGACGTCACAATCCATTCTGTGACGTCACAATCCATGCTATGACGTCACAATGGATTCTGTGACGTCACAATCCAGTCTGACACCCCACAATCCATTCTGTGACGTCACAATCCAAAGTGTGACGTCACAATCCCCTCGCATCACAATCCATTCTGTGACGTCACAATCCCTTCTGTGACGTCACAATCCAAAGTGTGACGTCACAACCCCCTCGCGTCACAATCCATTCGATGATGTCACAATCCCTTCTGTGACGTCACAATCCATTCTGTGACGTCACAATCCAGTCTGACACCCCACAATACATTCTTTGACGTCACAATTCCTTCTGTGACGTCACAATCCAAAGTGTGACGTCACAATCCCAAGTGTGACGTCAGAATCCATTCTGACACCCCACAATCCATTCTGTGACGTCACAATGCATTCTGTGAGGTCACAATCCAAAGTGTGACGTCACAATCCATTCTGACACCCCACAATCCATTCTGTGACGTCACAATGCATTCTGTGACGTCACAATCCAAAGTGTGACGTCACAATCCCCTCGCGTCACAATCCATTCTGTGACGTCACAATATATTCTGTGACGTCACAATCCATGCTATGACGTCACAATGGATTCTGTGACGTCACAATCCAGTCTGACACCCCACAATCCATTCTGTGACGTCACAATGCATTCTGTGACGTCACAATCCAAAGTGTGATGTCACAACCCCCTCGCGTCACAATCCATTCGATGATGTCACAATCCCTTCTGTGACATCACAATCCCTTCTGTGACATCACAATGCATTCTGTGACATCACAATCCAGTCTGACACCCCACAATCCATTCTGTGACGTCACAATGCATTCTGTGATGTCACAATGCAAAGTATGACGTCACAATCCCCTCGCGTCACAATTCATTCTGTGACGTCACAATGCATTCTGTGATGTCACAATGCAAAGAATGACGTCACAATCCCCTCGCGTCACAATTCATTCTGTGACGTCACAATACATTCTGAGACGTCACAATGCATTCTGTGACGTCACAATCCATTCTGACACCCCACAATCCATTCTGTGACGTCACAATGCATTCTGTGACGTCACAATCCAAAGTGTGACGTCACAATCCCCTCGCGTCAAAATCCCTTCTGTGACGTCACAATATATTCTGTGACGTCACAATCCATGCTATGACGTCACAATGGATTCTGTGACGTCACAATCCAGTCTGACACCCCACAATCCATTCTGTGACGTCACAATGCATTCTGTGACGTCACAATCCAAAGTGTGATGTCACAACCCCCTCGCGTCACAATCCATTCGATGATGTGACAATCCCTTCTGTGACATCACAATCCCTTCTGTGACATCACAATGCATTCTGTGACGTCACAATCCAGTCTGACACCCCACAATCCATTCTGTGACGTCACAATGCATTCTGTGATGTCACAATGCAAAGTATGACGTCACAATCCCCTCGCGTCACAATTCATTCTGTGACGTCACAATACATTCTGAGACGTCACAATGCATTCTGTGACGTCACAATCCATTCTGACACCCCACAATCCATTCTGTGACGTCACAATGCATTCTGTGACGTCACAATCCAAAGTGTGACGTCACAATCCCCTCGCGTCAAAATCCCTTATGTGACGTCACAATGCATTCTGTGACGTCACAATCCATGCTATGACGTCACAATGGATTCTGTGACGTCACAATCCAGTCTGACACCCCACAATCCATTCTGTGACGTCACAATGCATTCTGTGACGTCACAATCCAAAGTGTGATGTCACAACCCCCTCGCGTCACAATCCATTCGATGATGTCACAATCCCTTCTGTGACATCACAATCCATTCTGTGACATCACAATACATTCTGTGACGTCACAAACCCAAAGTGTGACGTCACAATCCATTCTGACACCCCACAATGCATTCTGTGATGTCATAATCCCTTCTGTGACGTCACAATCCATTGTATGACGTCACAATGCATTCTGTGACGTCACAATCCAGTCTGACACCCAACAATGCATTCTGTGACGTCACAATACATTCTCTGACGTCACAATCCAAAGTGTGACATCACAAACCCCTCGCGTCACAATACTTTCGATGATGTCACAATCCCTTCTGTGACATCACAATACATTCTGTGACGTCACAATGCATTCTGTGAGGTCACAATCCAAAGTGTGACGTCACAATCCATTCTGACACCCCACAATCCATTCTGTGACGTCACAATGCATTCTGTGACGTCACAATCCAAAGTGTGACGTCACAATCCCCTCGCATCAGAATCCATTCTGTGACGTCACAATGCATTCTGTGACGTCACAATCCCTTCTGTGACGTCACAATGCATTCTGTGACGTCACAATCCAGTCTAACACCCCACAATCCATTCTGTGACGTCAGAATGCATTCTGTGAGGTCACAATCCAAAGTGAGACGTCACAATCTGCTCGCGTCACAATCCATTCTGTGACGTCACAATCCATTCTGTGACGTCACAATGCATTCTGTGACGTCACAATACATTCTGTGACGTCACAATCCAAAGTGTGACGTCACAATCCATTCTGTGACGTCACAATGCATTCTGTGACGTCACACTTTGTATTGTGACGTCACAATGCATTCTGTGACGTCACAATCCATTGTGATACACCACAATGCATTCTTTGACGTCACAATGCATTCTGTGACGTCACAATCCAAAGTGTGACGTCACAATCCATTCTTACACCCCCAATCCATTCTGTGACGTCACAATGCATTCTGTGATGTCACAATCCTAAGTGTGACGTCACAATCCATTCTGACAACCCACAATCCATTCTGTGATGTCATAATCCCTTCTGTGACGTCACAATCCATTCTATGACGTCACAATGCATTCTGTGACGTCACAATCCAGCCTGACACCCCACAATCCATTCTGTGACGTCACAATGCATTCTGTGACGTCACAATCCAAAGTGTGACGTCACAATCCCCTCGCGTCACAATCCATCCGATGATGTCACAATCCCTTCTGTGACGTCACAATCCATTCTGTGACGTCACAATGCATTCTGTGACGTCACAATACATTCTGTGACGTCACAATGCATTCTGTGACGTCGCAATCCAAAGTGTGACGTCACAATATATTCTGTGACGTCACAATCCATTCTGACAGACCACAATGCATTCTGTGACGTCACAATGCATTCTGTGACGTCACAATCCAAAGTGTGACGTCACAATCCATTCTGACACCCCACAATCCATTCTGTGAAGTCACAATACATTCTGTGAAGTCACAATCCAAAGTGTGACGTCACAATCCATTCTTACACCCCCAATCCATTCTGTGACGTCACAATCAATTCTGTGACGTCACATTCCATTCTGTGACGTCACAATCCAAAGTGTGACGTCACAATCCACTCGCGTCACAATCCATTCTGTGATGTCATAATCCCTTCTGTGATGGCACAATCCATTCTATGTCTTCACAATGCATTCTGTGACGTCACAATCCATTCTGTGACGTCACAATCCAAAGTGTGACGTCACAATGCATTCTGTGACGTCACAATCCATTCTGACACCCCACAATCCATTCTGTGACGTCACAATGCATTCTGTGACGTCACAATCCAAAGTGTGACGTCACAATCCCCTCGCGTCAAAATCCCTTCTGTGACGTCACAATCCATTCTGTGACGTCACAATCCATGCTATGACGTCACAATGGATTCTGTGACGTCACAATCCAGTCTGACACCCCACAATACATTCTGTGACGTCACAATCCAAAGTGTGACGTCACAATCCCCTCGCGTCAAAATCCCTTCTGTGACGTCACAATCCCTTCTGTGACGTCACAATCCAAAGTGTGACGTCACAACCCCCTCGCGTCACAATCCATTCGATGATGTCACAATCCCTTCTGTGACGTCACAATCCCTTCTGTGACGTCACAATCCAGTCTGACACCCCACAATACATTCTTTGACGTCACAATGCCTTCTGTGACGTCACAATCCAAAGTGTGACGTCACAATCCAGTCTGACACCCCACAATACATTCTTTGACGTCACAATGCCTTCTGTGACGTCACAATCCAAAGTGTGACGTCACAATCCCAAGTGTGACGTCAGAATCCATTCTGACACCCCACAATACATTCTGTGACGTCACAATGCATTCTGTGACGTCACAATCCAAAGTGTGACGTCACAATCCATTCTGACACCCCACAATCCATTCTGTGAGTTCACAATCCAAAGTTTGACGTCACAATCCATTCTGACACCCCACAATCCATTCTGTGACGTCACAATGCATTCTGTGAGGTCACAATCCAAAGTGTGACGTCACAATCCATTCTGACACCCCACAATCCATTCTGTGACGTCACAATGCATTCTGTGACGTCACAATCCAAAGTGTGACGTCACAATCCCCTCGCGTCAAAATCCCTTATGTGACGTCACAATGCATTCTGTGACGTCACAATCCATGCTATGACGTCACAATGGATTCTGTGACGTCACAATCCAGTCTGACACCCCACATTCCATTCTGTGACGTCACAATGAATTCTGTGACGTCACAATCCAAAGTGTGATGTCACAACCCCCTCGCGTCACAATCCATTCGATGATGTCACAATCCCTTCTGTGACATCACAATCCCTTCTGTGACATCACAATGCATTCTGTGACGTCACAATCCAGTCTGACACCCCACAATCCATTCTGTGACGTCACAATGCATTCTGTGATGTCACAATGCAAAGTATGACGTCACAATCCCCTCGCGTCACAATTCATTCTGTGACGTCACAATGCATTCTGTGATGTCACAATGCAAAGTATGACGTCACAATCCCCTCGCGTCACAATTCATTCTGTGACGTCACAATACATTCTGTGACGTCACAATGCATTCTGTGACGTCACAATCCAGTCTGACACCCCACAATCCATTCTGTGACGTCACAATGCATTCTGTGACGTCACAATCCAAAGTGTGACGTCACAATCCCCTCGCGTCAAAATCCATTCTGTGACGTCACAATCCATTCTGTGACGTCACAATCCATGCTATGACGTCACAATGGATTCTGTGACGTCACAATCCAGTCTGACACCCCACAATCCATTCTGTGACGTCACAATGCATTCTGTGACGTCACAATCCAAAGTGTGATGTCACAAACCCCTCGCGTCACAATCCATTCGATGATGTCACAATCCCTTCTGTGACATCACAATCCATTCTGTGACGTCACAATGCATTCTGTGACGTCACAATCCAGTCTGACACCCCACAATCCATTCTGTGACGTCACAATGCATTCTGTGACGTCACAATCCAAAGTGTGACGTCACAACCCCCTCGCGTCACAATCCATTCGATGATGTCACAATCCCTTCTGTGACTTCACAATACATTCTGTGACGTCACAATCCAGTCTGACACCCCACAATACATTCTGTGACGTCACAATGCGTTCTGTGACGTCACAATCCAAAGTGTGACGTCACAATCCCAAGTGTGACGTCGGAATCCATTCTGACACCCCCCAATACATTCTGTGAAGTCACAATGCATTCTGTGACGTCACAATCCAAAGTGTGACGTCACAATCCATTCTGACACCCCACAATCCATTCTGTGAGGTCACAATCCAAAGTGTGACGTCACAATCCATTCTGACAACCCACAATACATTCTGTGACGTCACAATGCATTCTGTGAGGTCACAATCCAAAGTGTGACGTCACAATCCATTCTGACACCCCACAATCCATTCTGTGACGTCACAATGCATTCTGTGACGTCACAATCCAAAGTGTGACGTCACAATCCCCTCGCGTCACAATGCATTCTGTGACGTCACAATCCCTTCTGTGACGTCACAATGCATTCTGTGACGTCACAATCCAGTCTAACACCCCACAATCCATTCTGTGACGTCACAATGCCTTCTGTGACGTCACAATCCAAAGTGTGACGTCACAATCCGCTCGCGTCACAATGCATTCTGTGACGTCACAATCCATTCTGTGACGTCACAATGCATTCTGTGACGTCACAGTACATTCTGTGACGTCACAATCCAAAGTGTGACGTCACAATACATTCTGTGACGTCACAATGCATTCTGTGACGTCACAATCCAAAGTGTGACGTCACAATCCAAAGTGTGACGTCAGAATCCATTCTGACACCCCACAATACATTCTGTGAAGTCACAATGCATTCTGTGACGTCACAATCCAAAGTGTGACGTCACAACCCCCTCGCGTCACAATCCATTCGATGATGTCACAATCCCTTCTGTGACATCACAATCCCTTCTGTGACATCACAATGCATTCTGTGACGTCACAATCCAGTCTGACACCCCACAATCCATTCTGTGACGTCACAATGCATTCTGTGATGTCACAATGCAAAGTATGACGTCACAATCCCCTCGCGTCACAATTCATTCTGTGACGTCACAATACATTCTGAGACGTCACAATGCATTCTGTGACGTCACAATCCATTCTGACACCCCACAATCCATTCTGTGACGTCACAATGCATTCTGTGAGGTCACAATCCAAAGTGTGACGTCACAATCCCCTCGCGTCAAAATCCCTTCTGTGACGTCACAATCCATTCTGTGATGTCACAATCCAAAGTGTGACGTCACAATCCCCTCGCGTCACAATCCATTCTGTGACGTCACAATCCCTTCTGTGACATCACAATCCAAAGTGTGACGTCACAACCCCCTCGCGTCACAATCCATTCGATGACGTCACAATCCCTTCTGTGACGTCACAATACATTCTGTGACGTCACAATCCAGTCTGACACCCCACAATCCATTCTGTGACGTCACAATGCATTCTGTGACGTCACAATCCAAAGTGTGATGTCACAACCCCCTCGCGTCACAATCCATTCGATGATGTCACAATCCCTTCTGTGACATCACAATCCCTTCTGTGACGTCACAATGCATTCTGTGACGTCACAATCCAGTCTGACACCCCACAATCCATTCTGTGACGTCACAATGCATTCTGTGATGTCACAATGCAAAGTGTGACGTCACAATCCCCTCGCGTCACAATCCATTCTGTGACGTCACAATACATTCTGAGACGTCACAATGCATTCTGTGACGTCACAATCCAGTCTGACACCCCACAATCCATTCTGTGACGTCACAATGCATTCTGTGACGTCACAATACATTCTGTGACGTCACAATCCAAAGTGTGACGTCACAATCCATTCTGAAACCCCACAATCCATTCTGTGACGTCACAATACATTCTGTGACGTCACAACTTAAAGTGTGACGTCACAATCCATTCTGACACCCCACAATGCATTCTGTGATGTCATAATCCCTTCTGTGACGTCACAATCCATTCTATGACGTCACAATGCATTCTGTGACGTCACAATCCAGTCTGACACCCAACAATGCATTCTGTGACGTCACAATGCATTCTGTGATGTCACAATGCAAAGTATGACGTCACAATCCCCTCGCGTCACAATGCATTCTGTGACGTCACAATACATTCTGTGACGTCACAATCCATGCTATGACGTCACAATGGATTCTGTGACGTCACAATGCGTTCTGTGACGTCACAATCCAATCTGTGACGTCACAATGCATTCTGTGACGTCACAATCCAAAGTGTGATGTCACAACCCCCTCGCGTCACAATCCATTCGATGATGTCACAATCCCTTCTGTGACATCACAATCCCTTCTGTGACATCACAATGCATTCTGTGACGTCACAATCCAGTCTGACACCCCACAATCCATTCTGTGACGTCACAATGCATTCTGTGATGTCACAATGCAAAGTATGACGTCACAATCCCCTCGCGTCACAATCCATTCTGTGACGTCACAATACATTCTGAGACGTCACAATGCATTCTGTGACGTCACAATCCAGTCTGACACCCCACAATCCATTCTGTGACGTCACAATGCATTCTGTGACGTCACAATACATTCTGTGATGTCACAATCCAAAGTGTGACGTCACAATCCATTCTGAAACCCCACAATCCATTCTGTGACGTCACAATACATTCTGTGACGTCACAACTTAAAGTGTGACGTCACAATCCATTCTGACACCCCACAATGCATTCTGTGATGTCATAATCCCTTCTGTGACGTCACAATTCATTGTATGACGTCACAATGCATTCTGTGACGTCACAATCCAGTCTGACACCCAACAATGCATTCTGTGACGTCACAATACATTCTCTGACGTCACAATCCAAAGTGTGACATCACAAACCCCTCGCGTCACAATACATTCGATGATGTCACAATCCCTTCTGTGACATCACAATCCATTCTGTGACGTCGCAATGCATTCTGTGAGGTCACAATCCAAAGTGTGACGTAACAATCCATTCTGACACCCCACAATCCATTCTGTGACGTCACAATGCATTCTGTGACGTCACAATCCAAAGTGTGACGTCACAATCCCCTCGCATCACAATCCATTATGTGATGTCACAATGCATTCTGTGACGTCACAATCCCTTCTGTGACGTCACAATGCATTCTGTGACGTCACAATCCAGTCTAACACCCCACAATCCATTCTGTGACGTCACAATGCCTTCTGTGACGTCACAATCCAAAGTGTGACGTCACAATCCGCTCGCGTCACAATGCATTCTGTGACGTCACAATCCATTCTGTGACGTCACAATGCATTCTGTGACGTCACAGTACATTCTGTGACGTCACAACCCAAAGTGTGACGTCACAATACATTCTGTGACGTCACAATGCATTCTGTGACGTCACAATCCAAAGTGTGACGTCACAATCCATTCTGACAACCCACAATCCATTCTGTGATGTCATAATCCCTTCTGTGACTTCACAATCCATTCTATGACGTCACAATGCATTCTGTGACGTCACAATCCAGCCTGACACCCCACAATCCATTCTGTGACGTCACAATGCATTCTGTGACGTCACAATCCAAAGTGTGACGTCACAATCCCCTCGCGTCACAATCCATCCGATGATGTCACAATCCCTTCTGTGACGTCACAATCCATTCTGTGACGTCACAATACATTCTGTGACGTCACAATGCATTCTGTGACGTCACAATCCAAAGTGTGACGTCACAATATATTCTGTGACGTCACAATCCATTCTGACACACCACAATGCATTCTGTGACGTCACAATGCATTCTGTGACGTCACAATCCAAAGTGTGACGTCAGAATCCATTCTGACACCCTCCAATACATTCTGTGAAGTCACAATACATTCTGTGACGTCACAATCCAAAGTGTGACGTCACAATCCATTCTTACACCCCCAAACCATTCTGTGACGTCACAATCAATTCTGTGACGTCACATTCCATTCTGTGACGTCACAATCCAAAGTGTGACGTCACCATCCACTCGTGTCACAATCCATTCTGTGATGTCATAATCCCTTCTGTGACGTCACAATCCATTCTATGACGTCACAATGCATTCTGTGACGTCACAATCCAGTCTGACACCCCACAATCCATTCTGTGACGTCACAATGCATTCTGTGAGGTCACAATCCAAAGTGTGACGTCACAATCCCCTCGCGTCACAATCCATTCTGTGACGTCACAATCCCTTCTGTGACGTCACAATCCAAAGTGTGACGTCACAACCCCCTCGCGTCACAATCCATTCGATGATGTCACAATCCCTTCTGTGACGTCACAATCCATTCTGTGACGTCACAATCCAGTCTGACACCCCACAATACATTCTGTGACGTCACAAAGCGTTCTGTGACATCACAATCCAAAGTGTGACGTCACAATCCCAAGTGTGACGTCAGAATCCATTCTGACACCCCACAATCCATTCTGTGACGTCACAATGCATTCTGTGACGTCACAATCCAAAGTGTGATGTCACAACCCCCTCGCGTCACAATCCATTCGATGATGTCACAATCACTTCTGTGACATCACTATCCCTTCTGTGACATCACAATGCATTCTGTGACGTCACAATCCAGTCTGACACCCCACAATCCATTCTGTGACGTCACAATGCATTCTGTGATGTCACAATGCAAAGTATGACGTCACAATCCCCTCGCGTCACAATTCATTCTGTGACGTCACAATACATTCTGAGACGTCACAATGCATTCTGTGACGTCACAATCCATTCTGACACCCCACAATCCATTCTGTGACGTCACAATGCATTCTGTGAGGTCACAATCCAAAGTGTGACGTCACAATCCCCTCGCGTCAAAATCCCTTCTGTGACGTCACAATCCATTCTGTGACGTCACAATCCATGCTATGACGTCACAATGGATTCTGTGACGTCACAATCCAGTCTGACACCCCACAATCCATTCTGTGACGTCACAATCCAAAGTGTGACGTCACAATCCATTGTGTGACGTCACAATCCAAAGTGTGACGTCACAATCCAAAGTGTGACGTCACAATCCAAAGTGTGACGTCAGAATCCATTCTGACACACCACAATCCATTCTGTGACGTCACAATGCATTCTGTGACATCACAACCCAAAGTGTGACGTCACAATCCATTCTGACACCCCACAATCCATTCTGTGATGTCATAATCCCTTCTGTGACGTCACAATCCATTCTATGACGTCACAATGCATTCTGTGACGTCACAATCCCTTCTGTGACGTCACAATCCAAAGTGTGACGTCACAACCCCCTCGCGTCACAATCCATTCGATGATGTCACAATCCCTTCTGTGACGTCACAATCCATTCTGTGACGTCACAATCCAGTCTGACACACCACAATACATTCTGTGACGTCACAATGCCTTCTGTGACGTCACAATCCAAAGTGTGACGTCACAATCCCAAGTGTGACGTCAGAATCCATTCTGACACCCCACAATCCATTCTGTGACGTCACAATGCATTCTGTGACGTCACAATCCAAAGTGTGACGTCACACTCCCCTCGCATCACAATCCATTCTGTGATGTCACAATGCATTCTGTGACGTCACAATCCCTTCTGTGACGTCACAATGCATTCTGTGACGTCACAATCCAGTCTGACACCCCACAATCCATTCTGTGACGTCACAATGCATTCTGTGAGGTCACAATCCAAAGTGTGACATCACAATCCCCTCGCGTCACAATCCATTCTGTGACGTCACAATCCATTCTGTGACGTCACAATGCATTCTGTGACGTCACAATGGATTCTGTGACGTCACAATCCAGTCTGACACCCCACAATCCATTCTGTGACGTCACAATGCATTCTGTGACGTCACAATCCAAAGTGTGATGTCACAATCCATTCTGACACCCCACAATCCGTTCTGTGACGTCACAATGCATTCTGTGACGTCACAATCCAAAGTGTGATGTCACAATCCAGTCTGACACCCCACAATCCATTCTGTGACGTCACAATGCATTCTGTGACGTCACAATCCAAAGTGTGATGTCACAACCCCCTCGCGTCACAATCCATTCGATGATGTCACAATCCCTTCTGTGACATCCCAATCCCTTCTGTGACATCACAATGCATTCTGTGACGTCACAATCCAGTCTGACACCCCACAATCCATTCTGTGACGTCACAATGCATTCTGTGATGTCACAATGCAAAGAATGACGTCACAATCCCCTCGCGTCACAATTCATTCTGTGACGTCACAATACATTCTGAGACGTCACAATGCATTCTGTGACGTCACAATCCATTCTGACACCCCACAATCCATTCTGTGACGTCACAATGCATTCTGTGACGTCACAATCCAAAGTGTGACGTCACAATCCCCTCGCGTCAAAATCCCTTCTGTGACGTCACAATACATTCTGTGACGTCACAATCCATGCTATGACGTCACAATGGATTCTGTGACGTCACAATCCAGTCTGACACCCCACAATCCATTCTGTGACGTCACAATGCATTCTTTGACGTCACAATCCAAAGTGTGATGTCACAACCCCCTCGCGTCACAATCCATTCGATGATGTCACAATCCCTTCTGTGACATGACAATCCATTCTGTGACATCACAATGGATTCTGTGACGTCACAATCCATTCTGACACACCACAATCCATTCTGTGACGTCACAATGCATTCTGTGACGTCACAATCCAAAGTGTGACGTCACAATCCATTGTGTGACGTCACAATCCATTCTGTGACGCCACAATCCATTCTGTGACGTCACAATCTAAAGTGTGACGTCACAACCCAAAGTGTGACGTCACAATCCATTCTGACACACCACAATCCATTCTGTGATGTCATAATCCCTTCTGTGACGTCACAATCCATTCTATGACGTCACAATGCATTCTGTGACGTCACAATCCATTCTGTGACGTCACAATCCAAAGTGTGACGTCACAATCCCCTCGCATCAGAATCCATTCTGTGACGTCACAATCCCTTCTGTGACGTCACAATCCAAAGTGTGACGTCACAACCCCCTCGCGTCACAATCCATTCTGTGACGTCGCAATGCATTCTGTGAGTTCACAATCCAAAGTGTGACGTCACAATCCAGTCTGACACCCCACAATACATTCTGTGACGTCACAATGCCTTCTGTGACGTCACAATCCAAAGTGTGACGTCACAATCCCAAGTGTGACGTCAGAATCCATTCTGACACCCCACAATCCATTCTGTGACGTCACAATGCATTCTGTGACGTCACAATCCCTTCTGTGACGTCACAATGCATTCTGTGACGTCACAATCCAGTCTAACACCCCACAATCCATTCTGTGACGTCACAATGCATTCTGTGAGATCACAATCCAAAGTGTGACGTCACAATCTGCTCGCGTCACAATCCATTCTGTGACGTCACAATCCATTCTGTGACGTCACAATGCATTCTGTGACGTCACAATACATTCTGTGACGTCACAATCCAAAGTGTGACGTCACAATCCATTCTGTGATGTCACAATGCATTCTGTGAGGTCACAATCCAAAGTGTGACGTCACAATCCATGCTATGACGTCACAATGGATTCTGTGACGTCACAATCCAGTCTGACACCCCACAATCCATTCTGTGACGTCACAATGCATTCTGTGACGTCACAATCCAAAGTGTGATGTCACAAACCCCTCGCGTCACAATCCATTCGATGATGTCACAATCCCTTCTGTGACATCACAATCCATTCTGTGACGTCACAATGCATTCTGTGACGTCACAATCCAGTCTGACACCCCACAATCCATTCTGTGACGTCACAATGCATTCTGTGACGTCACAATCCAAAGTGTGACGTCACAACCCCCTCGCGTCACAATCCATTCGATGATGTCACAATCCCTTCTGTGACTTCACAATACATTCTGTGACGTCACAATCCAGTCTGACACCCCACAATACATTCTGTGACGTCACAATGCGTTCTGTGACGTCACAATCCAAAGTGTGACGTCACAATCCCAAGTGTGACGTCGGAATCCATTCTGACACCCCCCAATACATTCTGTGAAGTCACAATGCATTCTGTGACGTCACAATCCAAAGTGTGACGTCACAATCCATTCTGACACCCCACAATCCATTCTGTGAGGTCACAATCCAAAGTGTGACGTCACAATCCATTCTGACAACCCACAATACATTCTGTGACGTCACAATGCATTCTGTGAGGTCACAATCCAAAGTGTGACGTCACAATCCATTCTGACACCCCACAATCCATTCTGTGACGTCACAATGCATTCTGTGACGTCACAATCCAAAGTGTGACGTCACAATCCCCTCGCGTCACAATGCATTCTGTGACGTCACAATCCCTTCTGTGACGTCACAATGCATTCTGTGACGTCACAATCCAGTCTAACACCCCACAATCCATTCTGTGACGTCACAATGCCTTCTGTGACGTCACAATCCAAAGTGTGACGTCACAATCCGCTCGCGTCACAATGCATTCTGTGACGTCACAATCCATTCTGTGACGTCACAATGCATTCTGTGACGTCACAGTACATTCTGTGACGTCACAATCCAAAGTGTGACGTCACAATACATTCTGTGACGTCACAATGCATTCTGTGACGTCACAATCCAAAGTGTGACGTCACAATCCAAAGTGTGACGTCAGAATCCATTCTGACACCCCACAATACATTCTGTGAAGTCACAATGCATTCTGTGACGTCACAATCCAAAGTGTGACGTCACAACCCCCTCGCGTCACAATCCATTCGATGATGTCACAATCCCTTCTGTGACATCACAATCCCTTCTGTGACATCACAATGCATTCTGTGACGTCACAATCCAGTCTGACACCCCACAATCCATTCTGTGACGTCACAATGCATTCTGTGATGTCACAATGCAAAGTATGACGTCACAATCCCCTCGCGTCACAATTCATTCTGTGACGTCACAATACATTCTGAGACGTCACAATGCATTCTGTGACGTCACAATCCATTCTGACACCCCACAATCCATTCTGTGACGTCACAATGCATTCTGTGAGGTCACAATCCAAAGTGTGACGTCACAATCCCCTCGCGTCAAAATCCCTTCTGTGACGTCACAATCCATTCTGTGATGTCACAATCCAAAGTGTGACGTCACAATCCCCTCGCGTCACAATCCATTCTGTGACGTCACAATCCCTTCTGTGACATCACAATCCAAAGTGTGACGTCACAACCCCCTCGCGTCACAATCCATTCGATGACGTCACAATCCCTTCTGTGACGTCACAATACATTCTGTGACGTCACAATCCAGTCTGACACCCCACAATCCATTCTGTGACGTCACAATGCATTCTGTGACGTCACAATCCAAAGTGTGATGTCACAACCCCCTCGCGTCACAATCCATTCGATGATGTCACAATCCCTTCTGTGACATCACAATCCATTCTGTGACATCACAATACATTCTGTGACGTCACAATCCAGTCTGACACCCCACAATCCATTCTGTGACGTCACAATGCATTCTGTGATGTCACAATGCAAAGTGTGACGTCACAATCCCCTCGCGTCACAATCCATTCTGTGACGTCACAATACATTCTGAGACGTCACAATGCATTCTGTGACGTCACAATCCAGTCTGACACCCCACAATCCATTCTGTGACGTCACAATGCATTCTGTGACGTCACAATACATTCTGTGACGTCACAATCCAAAGTGTGACGTCACAATCCATTCTGAAACCCCACAATCCATTCTGTGACGTCACAATACATTCTGTGACGTCACAACTTAAAGTGTGACGTCACAATCCATTCTGACACCCCACAATGCATTCTGTGATGTCATAATCCCTTCTGTGACGTCACAATCCATTCTATGACGTCACAATGCATTCTGTGACGTCACAATCCAGTCTGACACCCAACAATGCATTCTGTGACGTCACAATGCATTCTGTGATGTCACAATGCAAAGTATGACGTCACAATCCCCTCGCGTCACAATGCATTCTGTGACGTCACAATACATTCTGTGACGTCACAATCCATGCTATGACGTCACAATGGATTCTGTGACGTCACAATGCGTTCTGTGACGTCACAATCCAATCTGTGACGTCACAATGCATTCTGTGACGTCACAATCCAAAGTGTGATGTCACAACCCCCTCGCGTCACAATCCATTCGATGATGTCACAATCCCTTCTGTGACATCACAATCCCTTCTGTGACATCACAATGCATTCTGTGACGTCACAATCCAGTCTGACACCCCACAATCCATTCTGTGACGTCACAATGCATTCTGTGATGTCACAATGCAAAGTATGACGTCACAATCCCCTCGCGTCACAATCCATTCTGTGACGTCACAATACATTCTGAGACGTCACAATGCATTCTGTGACGTCACAATCCAGTCTGACACCCCACAATCCATTCTGTGACGTCACAATGCATTCTGTGACGTCACAATACATTCTGTGATGTCACAATCCAAAGTGTGACGTCACAATCCATTCTGAAACCCCACAATCCATTCTGTGACGTCACAATACATTCTGTGACGTCACAACTTAAAGTGTGACGTCACAATCCATTCTGACACCCCACAATGCATTCTGTGATGTCATAATCCCTTCTGTGACGTCACAATCCATTGTATGACGTCACAATGCATTCTGTGACGTCACAATCCAGTCTGACACCCAACAATGCATTCTGTGACGTCACAATACATTCTCTGACGTCACAATCCAAAGTGTGACATCACAAACCCCTCGCGTCACAATACATTCGATGATGTCACAATCCCTTCTGTGACATCACAATCCATTCTGTGACGTCGCAATGCATTCTGTGAGGTCACAATCCAAAGTGTGACGTAACAATCCATTCTGACACCCCACAATCCATTCTGTGACGTCACAATGCATTCTGTGACGTCACAATCCAAAGTGTGACGTCACAATCCCCTCGCATCACAATCCATTATGTGATGTCACAATGCATTCTGTGACGTCACAATCCCTTCTGTGACGTCACAATGCATTCTGTGACGTCACAATCCAGTCTAACACCCCACAATCCATTCTGTGACGTCACAATGCCTTCTGTGACGTCACAATCCAAAGTGTGACGTCACAATCCGCTCGCGTCACAATGCATTCTGTGACGTCACAATCCATTCTGTGACGTCACAATGCATTCTGTGACGTCACAGTACATTCTGTGACGTCACAACCCAAAGTGTGACGTCACAATACATTCTGTGACGTCACAATGCATTCTGTGACGTCACAATCCAAAGTGTGACGTCACAATCCATTCTGACAACCCACAATCCATTCTGTGATGTCATAATCCCTTCTGTGACGTCACAATCCATTCTATGACGTCACAATGCATTCTGTGACGTCACAATCCAGCCTGACACCCCACAATCCATTCTGTGACGTCACAATGCATTCTGTGACGTCACAATCCAAAGTGTGACGTCACAATCCCCTCGCGTCACAATCCATCCGATGATGTCACAATCCCTTCTGTGACGTCACAATCCATTCTGTGACGTCACAATACATTCTGTGACGTCACAATGCATTCTGTGACGTCACAATCCAAAGTGTGACGTCACAATATATTCTGTGACGTCACAATCCATTCTGACACACCACAATGCATTCTGTGACGTCACAATGCATTCTGTGACGTCACAATCCAAAGTGTGACGTCAGAATCCATTCTGACACCCTCCAATACATTCTGTGAAGTCACAATACATTCTGTGACGTCACAATCCAAAGTGTGACGTCACAATCCATTCTTACACCCCCAAACCATTCTGTGACGTCACAATCAATTCTGTGACGTCACATTCCATTCTGTGACGTCACAATCCAAAGTGTGACGTCACCATCCACTCGTGTCACAATCCATTCTGTGATGTCATAATCCCTTCTGTGACGTCACAATCCATTCTATGACGTCACAATGCATTCTGTGACGTCACAATCCAGTCTGACACCCCACAATCCATTCTGTGACGTCACAATGCATTCTGTGAGGTCACAATCCAAAGTGTGACGTCACAATCCCCTCGCGTCACAATCCATTCTGTGACGTCACAATCCCTTCTGTGACGTCACAATCCAAAGTGTGACGTCACAACCCCCTCGCGTCACAATCCATTCGATGATGTCACAATCCCTTCTGTGACGTCACAATCCATTCTGTGACGTCACAATCCAGTCTGACACCCCACAATACATTCTGTGACGTCACAATGCGTTCTGTGACGTCACAATCCAAAGTGTGACGTCACAATCCCAAGTGTGACGTCAGAATCCATTCTGACACCCCACAATCCATTCTGTGACGTCACAATGCATTCTGTGACGTCACAATCCAAAGTGTGATGTCACAACCCCCTCGCGTCACAATCCATTCGATGATGTCACAATCACTTCTGTGACATCACTATCCCTTCTGTGACATCACAATGCATTCTGTGACGTCACAATCCAGTCTGACACCCCACAATCCATTCTGTGACGTCACAATGCATTCTGTGATGTCACAATGCAAAGTATGACGTCACAATCCCCTCGCGTCACAATTCATTCTGTGACGTCACAATACATTCTGAGACGTCACAATGCATTCTGTGACGTCACAATCCATTCTGACACCCCACAATCCATTCTGTGACGTCACAATGCATTCTGTGAGGTCACAATCCAAAGTGTGACGTCACAATCCCCTCGCGTCAAAATCCCTTCTGTGACGTCACAATCCATTCTGTGACGTCACAATCCATGCTATGACGTCACAATGGATTCTGTGACGTCACAATCCAGTCTGACACCCCACAATCCATTCTGTGACGTCACAATCCAAAGTGTGACGTCACAATCCATTGTGTGACGTCACAATCCAAAGTGTGACGTCACAATCCAAAGTGTGACGTCACAATCCAAAGTGTGACGTCAGAATCCATTCTGACACACCACAATCCATTCTGTGACGTCACAATGCATTCTGTGACATCACAACCCAAAGTGTGACGTCACAATCCATTCTGACACCCCACAATCCATTCTGTGATGTCATAATCCCTTCTGTGACGTCACAATCCATTCTATGACGTCACAATGCATTCTGTGACGTCACAATCCCTTCTGTGACGTCACAATCCAAAGTGTGACGTCACAACCCCCTCGCGTCACAATCCATTCGATGATGTCACAATCCCTTCTGTGACGTCACAATCCATTCTGTGACGTCACAATCCAGTCTGACACACCACAATACATTCTGTGACGTCACAATGCCTTCTGTGACGTCACAATCCAAAGTGTGACGTCACAATCCCAAGTGTGACGTCAGAATCCATTCTGACACCCCACAATCCATTCTGTGACGTCACAATGCATTCTGTGACGTCACAATCCAAAGTGTGACGTCACACTCCCCTCGCATCACAATCCATTCTGTGATGTCACAATGCATTCTGTGACGTCACAATCCCTTCTGTGACGTCACAATGCATTCTGTGACGTCACAATCCAGTCTGACACCCCACAATCCATTCTGTGACGTCACAATGCATTCTGTGAGGTCACAATCCAAAGTGTGACATCACAATCCCCTCGCGTCACAATCCATTCTGTGACGTCACAATCCATTCTGTGACGTCACAATGCATTCTGTGACGTCACAATGGATTCTGTGACGTCACAATCCAGTCTGACACCCCACAATCCATTCTGTGACGTCACAATGCATTCTGTGACGTCACAATCCAAAGTGTGATGTCACAATCCATTCTGACACCCCACAATCCGTTCTGTGACGTCACAATGCATTCTGTGACGTCACAATCCAAAGTGTGATGTCACAATCCAGTCTGACACCCCACAATCCATTCTGTGACGTCACAATGCATTCTGTGACGTCACAATCCAAAGTGTGATGTCACAACCCCCTCGCGTCACAATCCATTCGATGATGTCACAATCCCTTCTGTGACATCCCAATCCCTTCTGTGACATCACAATGCATTCTGTGACGTCACAATCCAGTCTGACACCCCACAATCCATTCTGTGACGTCACAATGCATTCTGTGATGTCACAATGCAAAGAATGACGTCACAATCCCCTCGCGTCACAATTCATTCTGTGACGTCACAATACATTCTGAGACGTCACAATGCATTCTGTGACGTCACAATCCATTCTGACACCCCACAATCCATTCTGTGACGTCACAATGCATTCTGTGACGTCACAATCCAAAGTGTGACGTCACAATCCCCTCGCGTCAAAATCCCTTCTGTGACGTCACAATCCATTCTGTGACGTCACAATCCATGCTATGACGTCACAATGGATTCTGTGACGTCACAATCCAGTCTGACACCCCACAATCCATTCTGTGACGTCACAATGCATTCTTTGACGTCACAATCCAAAGTGTGATGTCACAACCCCCTCGCGTCACAATCCATTCGATGATGTCACAATCCCTTCTGTGACATGACAATCCATTCTGTGACATCACAATGGATTCTGTGACGTCACAATCCATTCTGACACACCACAATCCATTCTGTGACGTCACAATGCATTCTGTGACGTCACAATCCAAAGTGTGACGTCACAATCCATTGTGTGACGTCACAATCCATTCTGTGACGCCACAATCCATTCTGTGACGTCACAATCTAAAGTGTGACGTCACAACCCAAAGTGTGACGTCACAATCCATTCTGACACACCACAATCCATTCTGTGATGTCATAATCCCTTCTGTGACGTCACAATCCATTCTATGACGTCACAATGCATTCTGTGACGTCACAATCCATTCTGTGACGTCACAATCCAAAGTGTGACGTCACAATCCCCTCGCATCAGAATCCATTCTGTGACGTCACAATCCCTTCTGTGACGTCACAATCCAAAGTGTGACGTCACAACCCCCTCGCGTCACAATCCATTCTGTGACGTCGCAATGCATTCTGTGAGTTCACAATCCAAAGTGTGACGTCACAATCCAGTCTGACACCCCACAATACATTCTGTGACGTCACAATGCCTTCTGTGACGTCACAATCCAAAGTGTGACGTCACAATCCCAAGTGTGACGTCAGAATCCATTCTGACACCCCACAATCCATTCTGTGACGTCACAATGCATTCTGTGACGTCACAATCCCTTCTGTGACGTCACAATGCATTCTGTGACGTCACAATCCAGTCTAACACCCCACAATCCATTCTGTGACGTCACAATGCATTCTGTGAGATCACAATCCAAAGTGTGACGTCACAATCTGCTCGCGTCACAATCCATTCTGTGACGTCACAATCCATTCTGTGACGTCACAATGCATTCTGTGACGTCACAATACATTCTGTGACGTCACAATCCAAAGTGTGACGTCACAATCCATTCTGTGATGTCACAATGCATTCTGTGAGGTCACAATCCAAAGTGTGACGTCACAATCCATTCTGACACCCCACAATCCGTTCTGTGACGTCACAATGCATTCTGTGACGTCACAATCCAAAGTGTGACGTCACAATTCCCTCGCGTCATAATCCATTCTGTGACGTCACAATACATTCTGAGACGTCACAATGCATTCTGTGACGTCACAATCCATTCTGACACCCCACAATCCATTCTGTGACGTCACAATGCATTCTGTGAGGTCACAATCCAAAGTGTGACGTCACAATCCATTCTGACACCCCACAATCCATTCTGTGACGTCACAATGCATTCTGTGACGTCACAATCCAAAGTGTGACGTCACAATCCCCTCGCGTCACAATCCATTCTGTGACGTCACAATATATTCTGTGACATCACAATCCATGCTATGACGTCACAATGGATTCTGTGACGTCACAATCCAGTCTGACACCCCACAATCCATTCTGTGACGTCACAATGCATTCTGTGACGTCACAATCCAAAGTGTGATGTCACAACCCCCTCGCGTCACAATCCATTCGATGATGTCACAATCCCTTCTGTGACATCACAATCCCTTCTGTGACATCACAATGCATTCTGTGACGTCACAATCCAGTCTGACACCCCACAATCCATTCTGTGACGTCACAATGCATTCTGTGATGTCACAATGCAAAGTATGACGTCACAATCCCCTCGCGTCACAATTCATTCTGTGACGTCACAATGCATTCTGTGATGTCACAATGCAAAGTATGACGTCACAATCCCCTCGCGTCACAATTCATTCTGTGACGTCACAATACATTCTGAGACGTCACAATGCATTCTGTGACGTCACAATCCATTCTGACACCCCACAATCCATTCTGTGACGTCACAATGCATTCTGTGAGGTCACAATCCAAAGTGTGACGTCACAATCCCCTCGCGTCAAAATCCCTTCTGTGACGTCACAATCCATTCTGTGACGTCACAATCCATGCTATGACGTCACAATGGATTCTGTGACGTCACAATCCAGTCTGACACCCCACAATCCATTCTGTGACGTCACAATCCAAAGTGTGACGTCACAATCCAAAGTGTGATGTCACAATCCAAAGTGTGACGTCACAATCCAAAGTGTGACGTCACAATCCAAAGTGTGACGTCAGAATCCATTCTGACACACCACAATCCATTCTGTGACGTCACAATGCATTCTGTGACATCACAACCCAAAGTGTGACGTCACAATCCATTCTGACACCCCACAATCCATTCTGTGATGTCATAATCCCTTCTGTGACGTCACAATCCATTCTATGACGTCACAATGCATTCTGTGACGTCACAATCCCTTCTGTGACGTCACAATCCAAAGTGTGACGTCACAACCCCCTCGCGTCACAATCCATTCGATGATGTCACAATCCCTTCTGTGACGTCACAATCCATTCTGTGACGTCACAATCCAGTCTGACACACCACAATACATTCTGTGACGTCACAATGCCTTCTGTGACGTCACAATCCAAAGTGTGACGTCACAATCCCAAGTGTGACGTCAGAATCCATTCTGACACCCCACAATCCATTCTGTGACGTCACAATGCATTCTGTGACGTCACAATCCAAAGTGTGACGTCACACTCCCCTCGCATCACAATCCATTCTGTGATGTCACAATGCATTCTGTGACGTCACAATCCCTTCTGTGACGTCACAATGCATTCTGTGACGTCACAATCCAGTCTGACACCCCACAATCCATTCTGTGACGTCACAATGCATTCTGTGAGGTCACAATCCAAAGTGTGACATCACAATCCCCTCGCGTCACAATCCATTCTGTGACGTCACAATCCATTCTGTGACGTCACAATGCATTCTGTGACGTCACAATGGATTCTGTGACGTCACAATCCAGTCTGACACCCCACAATCCATTCTGTGACGTCACAATGCATTCTGTGACGTCACAATCCAAAGTGTGATGTCACAATCCATTCTGACACCCCACAATCCGTTCTGTGACGTCACAATGCATTCTGTGACGTCACAATCCAAAGTGTGATGTCACAATCCAGTCTGACACCCCACAATCCATTCTGTGACGTCACAATGCATTCTGTGACGTCACAATCCAAAGTGTGATGTCACAACCCCCTCGCGTCACAATCCATTCGATGATGTCACAATCCCTTCTGTGACATCCCAATCCCTTCTGTGACATCACAATGCATTCTGTGACGTCACAATCCAGTCTGACACCCCACAATCCATTCTGTGACGTCACAATGCATTCTGTGATGTCACAATGCAAAGAATGACGTCACAATCCCCTCGCGTCACAATTCATTCTGTGACGTCACAATACATTCTGAGACGTCACAATGCATTCTGTGACGTCACAATCCATTCTGACACCCCACAATCCATTCTGTGACGTCACAATGCATTCTGTGACGTCACAATCCAAAGTGTGACGTCACAATCCCCTCGCGTCAAAATCCCTTCTGTGACGTCACAATCCATTCTGTGACGTCACAATCCATGCTATGACGTCACAATGGATTCTGTGACGTCACAATCCAGTCTGACACCCCACAATCCATTCTGTGACGTCACAATGCATTCTTTGACGTCACAATCCAAAGTGTGATGTCACAACCCCCTCGCGTCACAATCCATTCGATGATGTCACAATCCCTTCTGTGACATGACAATCCATTCTGTGACATCACAATGGATTCTGTGACGTCACAATCCATTCTGACACACCACAATCCATTCTGTGACGTCACAATGCATTCTGTGACGTCACAATCCAAAGTGTGACGTCACAATCCATTGTGTGACGTCACAATCCATTCTGTGACGCCACAATCCATTCTGTGACGTCACAATCTAAAGTGTGACGTCACAACCCAAAGTGTGACGTCACAATCCATTCTGACACACCACAATCCATTCTGTGATGTCATAATCCCTTCTGTGACGTCACAATCCATTCTATGACGTCACAATGCATTCTGTGACGTCACAATCCATTCTGTGACGTCACAATCCAAAGTGTGACGTCACAATCCCCTCGCATCAGAATCCATTCTGTGACGTCACAATCCCTTCTGTGACGTCACAATCCAAAGTGTGACGTCACAACCCCCTCGCGTCACAATCCATTCTGTGACGTCGCAATGCATTCTGTGAGTTCACAATCCAAAGTGTGACGTCACAATCCAGTCTGACACCCCACAATACATTCTGTGACGTCACAATGCCTTCTGTGACGTCACAATCCAAAGTGTGACGTCACAATCCCAAGTGTGACGTCAGAATCCATTCTGACACCCCACAATCCATTCTGTGACGTCACAATGCATTCTGTGACGTCACAATCCCTTCTGTGACGTCACAATGCATTCTGTGACGTCACAATCCAGTCTAACACCCCACAATCCATTCTGTGACGTCACAATGCATTCTGTGAGATCACAATCCAAAGTGTGACGTCACAATCTGCTCGCGTCACAATCCATTCTGTGACGTCACAATCCATTCTGTGACGTCACAATGCATTCTGTGACGTCACAATACATTCTGTGACGTCACAATCCAAAGTGTGACGTCACAATCCATTCTGTGATGTCACAATGCATTCTGTGAGGTCACAATCCAAAGTGTGACGTCACAATCCATTCTGACACCCCACAATCCGTTCTGTGACGTCACAATGCATTCTGTGACGTCACAATCCAAAGTGTGACGTCACAATATATTCTGTGACGTCACAATCCATTCTGACACACCACAATGCATTCTGTGACGTCACAATGCATTCTGTGACGTCACAATCCAAAGTGTGACGTCAGAATCCATTCTGACACCCTCCAATACATTCTGTGAAGTCACAATACATTCTGTGACGTCACAATCCAAAGTGTGACGTCACAATCCATTCTTACACCCCCAAACCATTCTGTGACGTCACAATCAATTCTGTGACGTCACATTCCATTCTGTGACGTCACAATCCAAAGTGTGACGTCACCATCCACTCGTGTCACAATCCATTCTGTGATGTCATAATCCCTTCTGTGACGTCACAATCCATTCTATGACGTCACAATGCATTCTGTGACGTCACAATCCAGTCTGACACCCCACAATCCATTCTGTGACGTCACAATGCATTCTGTGAGGTCACAATCCAAAGTGTGACGTCACAATCCCCTCGCGTCACAATCCATTCTGTGACGTCACAATCCCTTCTGTGACGTCACAATCCAAAGTGTGACGTCACAACCCCCTCGCGTCACAATCCATTCGATGATGTCACAATCCCTTCTGTGACGTCACAATCCATTCTGTGACGTCACAATCCAGTCTGACACCCCACAATACATTCTGTGACGTCACAATGCGTTCTGTGACGTCACAATCCAAAGTGTGACGTCACAATCCCAAGTGTGACGTCAGAATCCATTCTGACACCCCACAATCCATTCTGTGACGTCACAATGCATTCTGTGACGTCACAATCCAAAGTGTGATGTCACAACCCCCTCGCGTCACAATCCATTCGATGATGTCACAATCACTTCTGTGACATCACTATCCCTTCTGTGACATCACAATGCATTCTGTGACGTCACAATCCAGTCTGACACCCCACAATCCATTCTGTGACGTCACAATGCATTCTGTGATGTCACAATGCAAAGTATGACGTCACAATCCCCTCGCGTCACAATTCATTCTGTGACGTCACAATACATTCTGAGACGTCACAATGCATTCTGTGACGTCACAATCCATTCTGACACCCCACAATCCATTCTGTGACGTCACAATGCATTCTGTGAGGTCACAATCCAAAGTGTGACGTCACAATCCCCTCGCGTCAAAATCCCTTCTGTGACGTCACAATCCATTCTGTGACGTCACAATCCATGCTATGACGTCACAATGGATTCTGTGACGTCACAATCCAGTCTGACACCCCACAATCCATTCTGTGACGTCACAATCCAAAGTGTGACGTCACAATCCATTGTGTGACGTCACAATCCAAAGTGTGACGTCACAATCCAAAGTGTGACGTCACAATCCAAAGTGTGACGTCAGAATCCATTCTGACACACCACAATCCATTCTGTGACGTCACAATGCATTCTGTGACATCACAACCCAAAGTGTGACGTCACAATCCATTCTGACACCCCACAATCCATTCTGTGATGTCATAATCCCTTCTGTGACGTCACAATCCATTCTATGACGTCACAATGCATTCTGTGACGTCACAATCCCTTCTGTGACGTCACAATCCAAAGTGTGACGTCACAACCCCCTCGCGTCACAATCCATTCGATGATGTCACAATCCCTTCTGTGACGTCACAATCCATTCTGTGACGTCACAATCCAGTCTGACACACCACAATACATTCTGTGACGTCACAATGCCTTCTGTGACGTCACAATCCAAAGTGTGACGTCACAATCCCAAGTGTGACGTCAGAATCCATTCTGACACCCCACAATCCATTCTGTGACGTCACAATGCATTCTGTGACGTCACAATCCAAAGTGTGACGTCACACTCCCCTCGCATCACAATCCATTCTGTGATGTCACAATGCATTCTGTGACGTCACAATCCCTTCTGTGACGTCACAATGCATTCTGTGACGTCACAATCCAGTCTGACACCCCACAATCCATTCTGTGACGTCACAATGCATTCTGTGAGGTCACAATCCAAAGTGTGACATCACAATCCCCTCGCGTCACAATCCATTCTGTGACGTCACAATCCATTCTGTGACGTCACAATGCATTCTGTGACGTCACAATGGATTCTGTGACGTCACAATCCAGTCTGACACCCCACAATCCATTCTGTGACGTCACAATGCATTCTGTGACGTCACAATCCAAAGTGTGATGTCACAATCCATTCTGACACCCCACAATCCGTTCTGTGACGTCACAATGCATTCTGTGACGTCACAATCCAAAGTGTGATGTCACAATCCAGTCTGACACCCCACAATCCATTCTGTGACGTCACAATGCATTCTGTGACGTCACAATCCAAAGTGTGATGTCACAACCCCCTCGCGTCACAATCCATTCGATGATGTCACAATCCCTTCTGTGACATCCCAATCCCTTCTGTGACATCACAATGCATTCTGTGACGTCACAATCCAGTCTGACACCCCACAATCCATTCTGTGACGTCACAATGCATTCTGTGATGTCACAATGCAAAGAATGACGTCACAATCCCCTCGCGTCACAATTCATTCTGTGACGTCACAATACATTCTGAGACGTCACAATGCATTCTGTGACGTCACAATCCATTCTGACACCCCACAATCCATTCTGTGACGTCACAATGCATTCTGTGACGTCACAATCCAAAGTGTGACGTCACAATCCCCTCGCGTCAAAATCCCTTCTGTGACGTCACAATCCATTCTGTGACGTCACAATCCATGCTATGACGTCACAATGGATTCTGTGACGTCACAATCCAGTCTGACACCCCACAATCCATTCTGTGACGTCACAATGCATTCTTTGACGTCACAATCCAAAGTGTGATGTCACAACCCCCTCGCGTCACAATCCATTCGATGATGTCACAATCCCTTCTGTGACATGACAATCCATTCTGTGACATCACAATGGATTCTGTGACGTCACAATCCATTCTGACACACCACAATCCATTCTGTGACGTCACAATGCATTCTGTGACGTCACAATCCAAAGTGTGACGTCACAATCCATTGTGTGACGTCACAATCCATTCTGTGACGCCACAATCCATTCTGTGACGTCACAATCTAAAGTGTGACGTCACAACCCAAAGTGTGACGTCACAATCCATTCTGACACACCACAATCCATTCTGTGATGTCATAATCCCTTCTGTGACGTCACAATCCATTCTATGACGTCACAATGCATTCTGTGACGTCACAATCCATTCTGTGACGTCACAATCCAAAGTGTGACGTCACAATCCCCTCGCATCAGAATCCATTCTGTGACGTCACAATCCCTTCTGTGACGTCACAATCCAAAGTGTGACGTCACAACCCCCTCGCGTCACAATCCATTCTGTGACGTCGCAATGCATTCTGTGAGTTCACAATCCAAAGTGTGACGTCACAATCCAGTCTGACACCCCACAATACATTCTGTGACGTCACAATGCCTTCTGTGACGTCACAATCCAAAGTGTGACGTCACAATCCCAAGTGTGACGTCAGAATCCATTCTGACACCCCACAATCCATTCTGTGACGTCACAATGCATTCTGTGACGTCACAATCCCTTCTGTGACGTCACAATGCATTCTGTGACGTCACAATCCAGTCTAACACCCCACAATCCATTCTGTGACGTCACAATGCATTCTGTGAGATCACAATCCAAAGTGTGACGTCACAATCTGCTCGCGTCACAATCCATTCTGTGACGTCACAATCCATTCTGTGACGTCACAATGCATTCTGTGACGTCACAATACATTCTGTGACGTCACAATCCAAAGTGTGACGTCACAATCCATTCTGTGATGTCACAATGCATTCTGTGAGGTCACAATCCAAAGTGTGACGTCACAATCCATTCTGACACCCCACAATCCGTTCTGTGACGTCACAATGCATTCTGTGACGTCACAATCCAAAGTGTGACGTCACAATTCCCTCGCGTCATAATCCATTCTGTGACGTCACAATACATTCTGAGACGTCACAATGCATTCTGTGACGTCACAATCCATTCTGACACCCCACAATCCATTCTGTGACGTCACAATGCATTCTGTGAGGTCACAATCCAAAGTGTGACGTCACAATCCATTCTGACACCCCACAATCCATTCTGTGACGTCACAATGCATTCTGTGACGTCACAATCCAAAGTGTGACGTCACAATCCCCTCGCGTCACAATCCATTCTGTGACGTCACAATATATTCTGTGACATCACAATCCATGCTATGACGTCACAATGGATTCTGTGACGTCACAATCCAGTCTGACACCCCACAATCCATTCTGTGACGTCACAATGCATTCTGTGACGTCACAATCCAAAGTGTGATGTCACAACCCCCTCGCGTCACAATCCATTCGATGATGTCACAATCCCTTCTGTGACATCACAATCCCTTCTGTGACATCACAATGCATTCTGTGACGTCACAATCCAGTCTGACACCCCACAATCCATTCTGTGACGTCACAATGCATTCTGTGATGTCACAATGCAAAGTATGACGTCACAATCCCCTCGCGTCACAATTCATTCTGTGACGTCACAATGCATTCTGTGATGTCACAATGCAAAGTATGACGTCACAATCCCCTCGCGTCACAATTCATTCTGTGACGTCACAATACATTCTGAGACGTCACAATGCATTCTGTGACGTCACAATCCATTCTGACACCCCACAATCCATTCTGTGACGTCACAATGCATTCTGTGAGGTCACAATCCAAAGTGTGACGTCACAATCCCCTCGCGTCAAAATCCCTTCTGTGACGTCACAATCCATTCTGTGACGTCACAATCCATGCTATGACGTCACAATGGATTCTGTGACGTCACAATCCAGTCTGACACCCCACAATCCATTCTGTGACGTCACAATGCATTCTGTGACGTCACAATCCAAAGTGTGATGTCACAACCCCCTCGCGTCACAATCCATTCGATGATGTCACAATCACTTCTGTGACATCACAATGCATTCTGTGACGTCACAATCCAGTCTGACACCCCACAATCCATTCTGTGACGTCACAATGCATTCTGTGAGGTCACAATCCAAAGTGTGACGTCACAATCCCCTCACGTCACAATCCATTCTGTGACGTCACAATGCATTCTGTGAGGTCACAATCCAAAGTGTGACGTCACAATCCCCTCGCGTCACAATCCATTCTGTGACGTCACAATCCCTTCTGTGATGTCACAATCCAAAGTGTGACGTCACAACCCCCTCACGTCACAATCCATTCGATGATGTCACAATCCCTTCTGTGACGTCACAATACATTCTGTGACGTCACAATCCATTCTGACAACCCACAATCCATTCTGTGATGTCATAATCCCTTCTGTGACGTCACAATCCATAGTGTGACGTCACAATCCCAAGTGTGACGTCAGAATCCATTCTGACACCCCACAATACATTCTGTGAAGTCACAATGCATTCTGTGACGTCACAATCCAAAGTGTGACGTCACAATCCATTCTGACACCCCACAATCCATTCTGTGACGTCACAATGCATTCTGTGAGGTCACAATCCAAAGTGTGACGTCACAATCCATTCTGACACCCCACAATCCATTCTGTGACGTCACAATGCATTCTGTGACGTCACAATCCAAAGTGTGAAGTCACAATGCATTCTGTGACGTCACAATGCATTCTGTGACGTCACAATGCATTCTGTGACGTCACAATCCAAAGTGTGACGTCACAATCCCCTCGCTTCAGAATCCATTCTGTGAAGTCACAATGCATTCTGTGACGTCACAATCCCTTCTGTGACGTCACAATGCATTCTGTGACGTCACAATCCAGTCTGACACCCCACAATCCATTCTGTGACGTCACAATGCATTCTGTGAGGTCACAATCCAAAGTGTGACGTCACAATCCGCTCGCGTCACAATGCATTCTGTGACGTCACAATCCCTTCTGTGACGTCACAATGCATTCTGTGACGTCACAATCCAGTCTGACACCCCACAATCCATTCTGTGACGTCACAATGCATTCTGTGAGGTCACAATCCAAAGTGTGAAGTCACAATCCATTCTGTGACGTCACAATCCATTCTGTGACATCACAATCCATTCTGTGACGTCACAATGCATTCTGTGACGTCACAATCCAGTCTGACACCCCACAATCCATTCTGTGACGTCACAATGCATTCTGTGACGTCACAATCCAAAGTGTGACATCACAACCCCCTCGCGTCACAATCCATTCGATGATGTAACAATCCCTTCTGTGACATCACAATCCCTTCTGTGACATCACAATGCATTCTGTGACGTCACAATCCAGTCTGACACCCCACAATCCATTCTGTGACGTCACAATGCATTCTGTGATGTCACAATGCAAAGTATGACGTCACAATCCCCTCGCGTCACAATTCATTCTGTGACGTCACAATACATTCTGAGACGTCACAATGCATTCTGTGACGTCACAATCCATTCTGACACCCCACAATCCATTCTGTGACACACAATGCATTCTGTGAGGTCACAATCCAAAGTGTGACGTCACAATCCCCTCGCGTCAAAATCCCTTCTGTGACGTCACAATCCATTCTGTGATGTCACAATCCAAAGTGTGACGTCACAATCCCCTCGCATCAGAATCCATTCTGTGATGTCACAATGCATTCTGTGACGTCACAATGCATTCTGTGACGTCACAATCCAAAGTGTGACGTCACAATCCCCTCGCGTCAAAATCCCTTCTGTGACGTCACAATATATTCTGTGACGTCACAATCCATGCTATGACGTCACAATACATTCTGTGACGTCACAATCCAGTCTGACACCCCACAATCCATTCTGTGACGTCACAATGCATTCTGTGATGTCACAATCCAAAGTGTGATGTCACAACCCCCTCGCGTCACAATCCATTCGATGATGTCACAATCCCTTCTGTGACATCACAATCCCTTCTGTGACATCACAATGCATTCTGTGACGTCACAATCCAGTCTGACACCCCACAATCCATTCTGTGACGTCACAATGCATTCTGTGATGTCACAATGCAAAGTATGACGTCACAATCCCCTCGCGTCACAATTCATTCTGTGACGTCACAATACATTCTGAGACGTCACAATGCATTCTGTGACGTCACAATCCATTCTGACACCCCACAATCCATTCTGTGACGTCACAATGCATTCTGTGACGTCACAATCCAAAGTGTGACGTCACAATCCCCTCGCGTCAAAATCCCTTATGTGACGTCACAATGCATTCTGTGACGTCACAATACATTCTGAGACGTCACAATGCATTCTGTGACGTCACAATCCATTCTGACACCCCACAATCCATTCTGTGACGTCACAATGCATTCTGTGACGTCACAATCCAAAGTGTGACGTCACAATCCCCTCGCGTCAAAATCCCTTATGTGACGTCACAATGCATTCTGTGACGTCACAATCCATGCTATGACGTCACAATGGATTCTGTGACGTCACAATCCAGTCTGACACCCCACAATCCATTCTGTGACGTCACAATGCATTCTGTGACGTCACAATCCAAAGTGTGATGTCACAAACCCCTCGCGTCACAATCCATTCGATGATGTCACAATCCCTTCTGTGACATCACAATCCATTCTGTGACATCACAATACATTCTGTGACGTCACAAACCCAAAGTGTGACGTCACAATCCATTCTGACACCCCACAATGCATTCTGTGATGTCATAATCCCTTCTGTGACGTCACAATCCATTGTATGACGTCACAATGCATTCTGTGACGTCACAATCCAGTCTGACACCCAACAATGCATTCTGTGACGTCACAATACATTCTCTGACGTCACAATCCAAAGTGTGACATCACAAACCCCTCGCGTCACAATACATTCGATGATGTCACAATCCCTTCTGTGACATCACAATCCATTCTGTGACGTCGCAATGCATTCTGTGAGGTCACAATCCAAAGTGTGACGTAACAATCCATTCTGACACCCCACAATCCATTCTGTGACGTCACAATGCATTCTGTGACGTCACAATCCAAAGTGTGACGTCACAATCCCCTCGCATCACAATCCATTATGTGATGTCACAATGCATTCTGTGACGTCACAATCCCTTCTGTGACGTCACAATGCATTCTGTGACGTCACAATCCAGTCTAACACCCCACAATCCATTCTGTGACGTCACAATGCCTTCTGTGACGTCACAATCCAAAGTGTGACGTCACAATCCGCTCGCGTCACAATGCATTCTGTGACGTCACAATCCATTCTGTGACGTCACAATGCATTCTGTGACGTCACAGTACATTCTGTGACGTCACAATCCAAAGTGTGACGTCACAATACATTCTGTGACGTCACAATGCATTCTGTGACGTCACAATCCAAAGTGTGACGTCACAATCCATTCTGACAACCCACAATCCATTCTGTGATGTCATAATCCCTTCTGTGACGTCACAATCCATTCTATGACGTCACAATGCATTCTGTGACGTCACAATCCAGCCTGACACCCCACAATCCATTCTGTGACGTCACAATGCATTCTGTGACGTCACAATCCAAAGTGTGACGTCACAATCCCCTCGCGTCACAATCCATCCGATGATGTCACAATCCCTTCTGTGACGTCACAATCCATTCTGTGACGTCACAATACATTCTGTGACGTCACAATGCATTCTGTGACGTCACAATCCAAAGTGTGACGTCACAATATATTCTGTGACGTCACAATCCATTCTGACACACCACAATGCATTTTGTGACGTCACAATGCATTCTGTGACGTCACAATCCAAAGTGTGACGTCACAATCCATTCTGACACCCCACAATCCATTCTGTGAAGTCACAATACATTCTGTGACGTCACAATCCAAAGTGTGACGTCACAATCCATTCTTACACCCCCAAACCATTCTGTGACGTCACAATCAATTCTGTGACGTCACATTCCATTCTGTGACGTCACAATCCAAAGTGTGACGTCACCATCCACTCGCGTCACAATCCATTCTGTGATGTCATAATCCCTTCTGTGACGTCACAATCCATTCTATGACGTCACAATGCATTCTGTGACGTCACAATCCAGTCTGACACCCCACAATCCATTCTGTGACGTCACAATGCATTCTGTGAGGTCACAATCCAAAGTGTGACGTCACAATCCCCTCGCGTCACAATCCATTCTGTGACGTCACAATCCCTTCTGTGACGTCACAATCCAAAGTGTGACGTCACAACCCCCTCGCGTCACAATCCATTCGATGATGTCACAATCCCTTCTGTGACGTCACAATCCATTCTGTGACGTCACAATCCAGTCTGACACCCCACAATACATTCTGTGACGTCACAATGCGTTCTGTGACGTCACAATCCAAAGTGTGACGTCACAATCCCAAGTGTGACGTCAGAATCCATTCTGACACCCCACAATCCATTCTGTGACGTCACAATGCATTCTGTGATGTCACAATGCAAAGTATGACGTCACAATCCCCTCGCGTCACAATCCATTCTGTGACGTCACAATACATTCTGAGACGTCACAATGCATTCTGTGACGTCACAATCCATTCTGACACCCCACAATCCATTCTGTGACGTCACAATGCATTCTGTGACGTCACAATCCAAAGTGTGACGTCACAATCCCCTCGCGTCACAATTCATTCTGTGACGTCACAATACATTCTGAGACGTCACAATGCATTCTGTGACGTCACAATCCATTCTGACACCCCACAATCCATTCTGTGACGTCACAATGCATTCTGTGAGGTCACAATCCAAAGTGTGACGTCACAATCCCCTCGCGTCAAAATCCCTTCTGTGACGTCACAATCCATTCTGTGACGTCACAATCCATGCTATGACGTCACAATGGATTCTGTGACGTCACAATCCAGTCTGACACCCCACAATCCATTCTGTGACGTCACAATCCAAAGTGTGACGTCACAATCCAAAGTGTGACGTCACAATCCATTGTGTGACGTCACAATCCAAAGTGTGACGTCACAATCCAAAGTGTGACGTCAGAATCCATTCTGACACACCACAATCCATTCTGTGACGTCACAATGCATTCTGTGACATCACAACCCAAAGTGTGACGTCACAATCCATTCTGACACCCCACAATCCATTCTGTGATGTCATAATCCCTTCTGTGACGTCACAATCCATTCTATGACGTCACAATGCATTCTGTGAGGTCACAATCCAAAGTGTGACATCACAATCCCCTCGCGTCACAATCCATTCTGTGACGTCACAATCCATTCTGTGACGTCACAATGCATTCTGTGACGTCACAATGGATTCTGTGACGTCACAATCCAGTCTGACACCCCACAATCCATTCTGTGACGTCACAATGCATTCTGTGACGTCACAATCCAAAGTGTGATGTCACAACCCCCTCGCGTCACAATCCATTCGATGATGTCACAATCCCTTCTGTGACATCCCAATCCCTTCTGTGACATCACAATGCATTCTGTGACGTCACAATCCAGTCTGACACCCCACAATCCATTCTGTGACGTCACAATGCATTCTGTGAGGTCACAATGCAAAGAATGACGTCACAATCCCCTCGCGTCACAATTCATTCTGTGACGTCACAATACATTCTGAGACGTCACAATGCATTCTGTGACGTCACAATCCATTCTGACACCCCACAATCCATTCTGTGACGTCACAATGCATTCTGTGACGTCACAATCCAAAGTGTGACGTCACAATCCCCTCGCGTCAAAATCCCTTCTGTGACGTCACAATCCATTCTGTGACGTCACAATCCATGCTATGACGTCACAATGGATTCTGTGACGTCACAATCCAGTCTGACACCCCACAATCCATTCTGTGACGTCACAATGCATTCTTTGACGTCACAATCCAAAGTGTGATGTCACAACGCCCTCGCGTCACAATCCATTCGATGATGTCACAATCCCTTCTGTGACATGACAATCCATTCTGTGACATCACAATGGATTCTGTGACGTCACAATCCATTCTGACACACCACAATCCATTCTGTGACGTCACAATGCATTCTGTGACGTCACAATCCAAAGTGTGACGTCACAATCCATTGTGTGACGTCACAATCCATTCTGTGACGCCACAATCCATTCTGTGACGTCACAATCTAAAGTGTGACGTCACAACCCAAAGTGTGACGTCACAATCCATTCTGACACACCACAATCCATTCTGTGATGTCATAATCCCTTCTGTGACGTCACAATCCATTCTATGACGTCACAATGCATTCTGTGACGTCACAATCCATTCTGTGACGTCACAATCCAAAGTGTGACGTCACAATCCCCTCGCATCAGAATCCATTCTGTGACGTCACAATCCCTTCTGTGACGTCACAATCCAAAGTGTGACGTCACAACCCCCTCGCGCCACAATCCATTCTGTGACGTCGCAATGCATTCTGTGAGTTCACAATCCAAAGTGTGACGTCACAATCCAGTCTGACACCCCACAATACATTCTGTGACGTCACAATGCCTTCTGTGACGTCACAATCCAAAGTGTGACGTCACAATCCCAAGTGTGACGTCAGAATCCATTCTGACACCCCACAATCCATTCTGTGACGTCACAATGCATTCTGTGACGTCACAATCCCTTCTGTGACGTCACAATGCATTCTGTGACGTCACAATCCAGTCTAACACCCCACAATCCATTCTGTGACGTCACAATGCATTCTGTGAGATCACAATCCAAAGTGTGACGTCACAATCTGCTCGCGTCACAATCCATTCTGTGACGTCACAATCCATTCTGTGACGTCACAATGCATTCTGTGACGTCACAATACATTCTGTGACGTCACAATCCAAAGTGTGACGTCACAATCCATTCTGTGATGTCACAATGCATTCTGTGAGGTCACAATCCAAAGTGTGATGTCACAATCCATTCTGACACCCCACAATCCGTTCTGTGACGTCACAATGCATTCTGTGACGTCACAATCCAAAGTGTGACGTCACAATTCCCTCGCGTCATAATCCATTCTGTGACGTCACAATACATTCTGAGACGTCACAATGCATTCTGTGACGTCACAATCCATTCTGACACCCCACAATCCATTCTGTGACGTCACAATGCATTCTGTGAGGTCACAATCCAAAGTGTGACGTCACAATCCATTCTGACACCCCACAATCCATTCTGTGACGTCACAATGCATTCTGTGACGTCACAATCCAAAGTGTGACGTCACAATCCCCTCGCGTCACAATCCATTCTGTGACGTCACAATATATTCTGTGACGTCACAATCCATGCTATGACGTCACAATGGATTCTGTGACGTCACAATCCAGTCTGACACCCCACAATCCATTCTGTGACGTCACAATGCATTCTGTGACGTCACAATCCAAAGTGTGATGTCACAACCCCCTCGCGTCACAATCCATTCGATGATGTCACAATCCCTTCTGTGACATCACAATCCCTTCTGTGACATCACAATGCATTCTGTGACGTCACAATCCAGTCTGACACCCCACAATCCATTCTGTGACGTCACAATGCATTCTGTGATGTCACAATGCAAAGTATGACGTCACAATCCCCTCGCGTCACAATTCATTCTGTGACGTCACAATGCATTCTGTGATGTCACAATGCAAAGTATGACGTCACAATCCCCTCGCGTCACAATTCATTCTGTGACGTCACAATACATTCTGAGACGTCACAATGCATTCTGTGACGTCACAATCCATTCTGACACCCCACAATCCATTCTGTGACGTCACAATGCATTCTGTGACGTCACAATCCAAAGTGTGACGTCACAATCCCCTCGCGTCAAAATCCCTTCTGTGACGTCACAATCCATTCTGTGACGTCACAATCCATGCTATGACGTCACAATGGATTCTGTGACGTCACAATCCAGTCTGACACCCCACAATCCATTCTGTGACGTCACAATGCATTCTGTGACGTCACAATCCAAAGTGTGATGTCACAACCCCCTCGCGTCACAATCCATTCGATGATGTCACAATCACTTCTGTGACATCACTATCCCTTCTGTGACATCACAATGGATTCTGTGACGTCACAATCCAGTCTGACACCCCACAATCCATTCTGTGACGTCACAATGCATTCTGTGAGGTCACAATCCAAAGTGTGACGTCACAATCCCCTCACGTCACAATCCATTCTGTGACGTCACAATGCATTCTGTGAGGTCACAATCCAAAGTGTGACGTCACAATCCCCTCGCGTCACAATCCATTCTGTGACGTCACAATCCCTTCTGTGATGTCACAATCCAAAGTGTGACGTCACAACCCCCTCACGTCACAATCCATTCGATGATGTCACAATGCATTCTGTGACGTCACAATCCAAAGTGTGACGTCACAATCCATTCTGACAACCCACAATCCATTCTGTGATGTCATAATCCCTTCTGTGACGTCACAATCCATAGTGTGACGTCACAATCCCAAGTGTGACGTCAGAATCCATTCTGACACCCCACAATACATTCTGTGAAGTCACAATGCATTCTGTGACGTCACAATCCAAAGTGTGACGTCACAATCCATTCTGACACCCCACAATCCATTCTGTGACGTCACAATGCATTCTGTGAGGTCACAATCCAAAGTGTGACGTCACAATCCATTCTGACACCCCACAATCCATTCTGTGACGTCACAATGCATTCTGTGAGGTCACAATCCAAAGTGTGAAGTCACAATGCATTCTGTGACGTCACAATGCATTCTGTGACGTCACAATGCATTCTGTGACGTCACAATCCAAAGTGTGACGTCACAATCCCCTCGCTTCAGAATCCATTCTGTGAAGTCACAATGCATTCTGTGACGTCACAATCCCTTCTGTGACGTCACAATGCATTCTGTGACGTCACAATCCAGTCTGACACCCCACAATCCATTCTGTGACGTCACAATGCATTCTGTGAGGTCACAATCCAAAGTGTGACGTCACAATCCGCTCGCGTCACAATGCATTCTGTGACGTCACAATCCCTTCTGTGACGTCACAATGCATTCTGTGACGTCACAATCCAGTCTGACACCCCACAATCCATTCTGTGACGTCACAATGCATTCTGTGAGGTCACAATCCAAAGTGTGAAGTCACAATCCATTCTGTGACGTCACAATCCATTCTGTGACATCACAATCCATTCTGTGACGTCACAATGCATTCTGTGACGTCACAATCCAGTCTGACACCCCACAATCCATTCTGTGACGTCACAATGCATTCTGTGACGTCACAATCCAAAGTGTGACGTCACAATCCCCGCGCGTCAAAATCCATTCTGTGACGTCACAATTCATTCTGTGACGTCACAAACCATGCTATGACGTCACAATCCAAAGTGTGACGTCACAATCCCCTCACGTCACAATCCATTCTGTGACGTCAGAATTCATTCTGTGACGTCACAATCCATTCTGTGACGTCACAATCCAAAGTGTGACGGCACAATCCCCTCGCATCACAATCCATTCTTTGACGTCACAATCCCTTCTGTGACGTCACAATCCAAAGTGTGACGTCACAACCCCCTCACGTCACAATCCATTCGATGATGTCACAATCCCTTCTGTGACGTCACAATCCATTCTGTGACGTCACAATCCAGTCTGACACCCCACAATACATTCTGTGACGTCACAATGCCTTCTGTGACGTCACAATCCAAAGTGTGACGTCACAATCCCAAGTGTGACGTCAGAATCCATTCTGACACCCCACAATACATTCTGTGAAGTCACAATGCATTCTGTGACGTCACAATCCAAAGTGTGACATCACAACCCCCTCGCGTCACAATCCATTCGATGATGTCACAATCCCTTCTGTGACATCACAATCCCTTCTGTGATATCACAATGCATTCTGTGACGTCACAATCCAGTCTGACACCCCACAATCCATTCTGTGACGTCACAATGCATTCTGTGATGTCACAATGCAAAGTATGACGTCACAATCCCCTCGCGTCACAATTCATTCTGTGACGTCACAATACATTCTGAGACGTCACAATGCATTCTGTGACGTCACAATCCATTCTGACACCCCACAATCCATTCTGTGACGTCACAATGCATTCTGTGACGTCACAATCCAAAGTGTGACGTCACAATCCCCTCGCGTCAAAATCCCTTCTGTGACGTCACAATCCATTCTGTGATGTCACAATCCAAAGTGTGACGTCACAATCCCCTCGCGTCACAATCCATTCTGTGACGTCACAATCCCTTCTGTGACATCACAATCCAAAGTGTGACGTCACAACCCCCTCGCGTCGCAATCCATTCGATGATGTCACAATCCCTTCTGTGACGTCACAATACATTCTGTGACGTCACAATCCAGTCTGACACCCCACAATCCATTCTGTGACGTCACAATGCATTCTGTGACGTCACAATCCAAAGTGTGATGTCACAACCCCCTCGCGTCACAATCCATTCGATGATGTCACAATCCCTTCTGTGACATCACAATCCATTCTGTGACATCACAATACATTCTGTGACGTCACAATCCAGTCTGACACCCCACAATCCATTCTGTGACGTCACAATGCATTCTGTGATGTCACAATGCAAAGTGTGACGTCACAATCCCCTCGCGTCACAATCCATTCTGTGACGTCACAATACATTCTGAGACGTCACAATGCATTCTGTGACGTCACAATCCAGTCTGACACCCCACAATCCATTCTGTGACGTCACAATGCATTCTGTGACGTCACAATACATTCTGTGACGTCGCAATCCAAAGTGTGACGTCACAATCCATTCTGAAACCCCACAATCCATTCTGTGACGTCACAATACATTCTGTGACGTCACAACTTAAAGTGTGACGTCACAATCCATTCTGACACCCCACAATGCATTCTGTGATGTCATAATCCCTTCTGTGACGTCACAATCCATTCTATGACGTCACAATGCATTCTGTGACGTCACAATCCAGTCTGACACCCAACAATGCATTCTGTGACGTCACAATACATTCTCTGACGTCACAATCCAAAGTGTGACATCACAAACCCCTCGCGTCACAATACATTCGATGATGTCACAATCCCTTCTGTGACATCACAATCCATTCTGTGACGTCGCAATGCATTCTGTGAGGTCACAATCCAAAGTGTGACATAACAATCCATTCTGACACCCCACAATCCATTCTGTGACGTCACAATGCATTCTGTGACGTCACAATCCAAAGTGTGACGTCACAATCCCCTCGCATCACAATCCATTCTGTGATGTCACAATGCATTCTGTGACGTCACAATCCCTTCTGTGACGTCACAATGCATTCTGTGACGTCACAATCCAGTCTAACACCCCACAATCCATTCTGTGACGTCACAATGCCTTCTGTGACGTCACAATCCAGTGTGACGTCACAATCCGCTCGCGTCACAATGCATTCTGTGACGTCACAATCCATTCTGTGACGTCACAATGCATTCTGTGACGTCACAGTACATTCTGTGACGTCACAATCCAAAGTGTGACGTCACAATACATTCTGTGACGTCACAATGCATTCTATGACGTCACAATGCATTCTGTGACGTCACAATCCATTCTGTGACGTCACAATCCAAAGTGTGACGTCACAATCCCCTCGCATCACAATCCATTCTGTGACGTCACAATCCCTTCTGTGACGTCACAATCCAAAGTGTGACGTCACAACCCCCTCGCGTCACAATCCATTCGATGATGTCACAATCCCTTCTGTGACGTCACAATCCATTCTGTGACGTCACAATCCAGTCTGACACCCCACAATACATTCTGTGACGTCACAATGCCTTCTGTGACGTCACAATCCAAAGTGTGACGTCACAATCCCAAGTGTGACGTCAGAATCCATTCTGACACCCCACAATACATTCTGTGAAGTCACAATGCATTCTGTGACGTCACAATCCAAAGTGTGACATCACAACCCCCTCGCGTCACAATCCATTCGATGATGTCACAATCCCTTCTGTGACATCACAATCCCTTCTGTGACATCACAATGCATTCTGTGACGTCACAATCCAGTCTGACACCCCACAATCCATTCTGTGACGTCACAATGCATTCTGTGATGTCACAATGCAAAGTATGACGTCACAATCCCCTCGCGTCACAATTCATTCTGTGACGTCACAATACATTCTGAGACGTCACAATGCATTCTGTGACGTCACAATCCATTCTGACACCCCACAATCCATTCTGTGACGTCACAATGCATTCTGTGAGGTCACAATCCAAAGTGTGACGTCACAATCCCCTCGCGTCAAAATCCCTTCTGTGACGTCACAATCCATTCTGTGATGTCACAATCCAAAGTGTGACGTCACAATCCCCTCGCATCAGAATCCATTCTGTGATGTCACAATGCATTCTGTGACGTCACAATGCATTCTGTGACGTCACAATCCAAAGTGTGACGTCACAATCCCCTCGCGTCAAAATCCCTTCTGTGACGTCACAATATATTCTGTGACGTCACAATCCATGCTATGACGTCACAATGCATTCTGTGACGTCACAATCCAGTCTGACACCCCACAATCCATTCTGTGACGTCACAATGCATTCTGTGACGTCACAATCCAAAGTGTGACGTCACAATCCCCTCGCGTCAAAATCCCTTATGTGACGTCACAATGCATTCTGTGACGTCACAATCCAAAGTGTGACGTCACAACCCCCTCGCGCCACAATCCATTCTGTGACGTCACAATGCATTCTGTGACGTCACAATCCAAAGTGTGATGTCACAACCCCCTCGCGTCACAATCCATTCGATGATGTCACAATCCCTTCTGTGACATCACAATCCATTCTGTGACATCACAATACATTCTGTGACGTCACAAACCCAAAGTGTGACGTCACAATCCATTCTGACACCCCACAATGCATTCTGTGATGTCATAATCCCTTCTGTGACGTCACAATCCATTGTATGACGTCACAATGCATTCTGTGACGTCACAATCCAGTCTGACACCCAACAATGCATTCTGTGACGTCACAATACATTCTCTGACGTCACAATCCAAAGTGTGACATCACAAACCCCTCGCGTCACAATACATTCGATGATGTCACAATCCCTTCTGTGACATCACAATCCATTCTGTGACGTCGCAATGCATTCTGTGAGGTCACAATCCAAAGTGTGACGTAACAATCCATTCTGACACCCCACAATCCATTCTGTGACGTCACAATGCATTCTGTGACGTCACAATCCAAAGTGTGACGTCACAATCCCCTCGCATCACAATCCATTATGTGATGTCACAATGCATTCTGTGACGTCACAATCCCTTCTGTGACGTCACAATGCATTCTGTGACGTCACAATCCAGTCTAACACCCCACAATCCATTCTGTGACGTCACAATGCCTTCTGTGACGTCACAATCCAAAGTGTGACGTCACAATCCGCTCGCGTCACAATGCATTCTGTGACGTCACAATCCATTCTGTGACGTCACAATGCATTCTGTGACGTCACAGTACATTCTGTGACGTCACAATCCAAAGTGTGACGTCACAATACATTCTGTGACGTCACAATGCATTCTGTGACGTCACAATCCAAAATGTGACGTCACAATCCATTCTGAGAACCCACAATCCATTCTGTGATGTCATAATCCCTTCTGTGACGTCACAATCCATTCTATGACGTCACAATGCATTCTGTGACGTCACAATCCAGCCTGACACCCCACAATCCATTCTGTGACGTCACAATGCATTCTGTGACGTCACAATACATTCTGTGACGTCACAATCCAAAGTGTGACGTCACAATCCCCTCGCGTCACAATCCATCCGATGATGTCACAATCCCTTCTGTGACGTCACAATCCATTCTGTGACGTCACAATACATTCTGTGACGTCACAATGCATTCTGTGACGTCACAATCCAAAGTGTGACGTCACAATATATTCTGTGACGTCACAATCCATTCTGACACACCACAATGCATTCTGTGACGTCACAATGCATTCTGTGACGTCACAATCCAAAGTGTGACGTCACAATCCATTCTGACACCCCACAATCCATTCTGTGAAGTCACAATACATTCTGTGACGTCACAATCCAAAGTGTGACGTCACAATCCATTCTTACACCCCCAAACCATTCTGTGACGTCACAATCAATTCTGTGACGTCACATTCCATTCTGTGACGTCACAATCCAAAGTGTGACGTCACCATCCACTCGCGTCACAATCCATTCTGTGATGTCATAATCCCTTCTGTGACGTCACAATCCATTCTATGACGTCACAATGCATTCTGTGACGTCACAATCCAGTCTGACACCCCACAATCCATTCTGTGACGTCACAATGCATTCTGTGAGGTCACAATCCAAAGTGTGACGTCACAATCCCCTCGCGTCACAATCCATTCTGTGACGTCACAATCCCTTCTGTGACGTCACAATCCAAAGTGTGACGTCACAACCCCCTCGCGTCACAATCCATTCGATGATGTCACAATCCCTTCTGTGACGTCACAATCCATTCTGTGACGTCACAATCCAGTCTGACACCCCACAATACATTCTGTGACGTCACAATGCCTTCTGTGACGTCACAATCCAAAGTGTGACGTCACAATCCCAAGTGTGACGTCAGAATCCATTCTGACACCCCACAATACATTCTGTGACGTCACAATGCATTCTGTGACGTCACAATCCAAAGTGTGATGTCACAACCCCCTCGCGTCACAATCCATTCGATGATGTCACAATCACTTCTGTGACATCACTATCCCTTCTGTGACATCACAATGCATTCTGTGACGTCACAATCCAGTCTGACACCCCACAATCCATTCTGTGACGTCACAATGCATTCTGTGATGTCACAATGCAAAGTATGACGTCACAATCCCCTCGCGTCACAATTCATTCTGTGACGTCACAATACATTCTGAGACGTCACAATGCATTCTGTGACGTCACAATCCATTCTGACACCCCACAATCCATTCTGTGACGTCACAATGCATTCTGTGACGTCACAATCCAAAGTGTGACGTCACAATCCCCTCGCGTCAAAATCCCTTCTGTGACGTCACAATCCATTCTGTGACGTCACAATCCATGCTATGACGTCACAATGGATTCTGTGACGTCACAATCCAGTCTGACACCCCACAATCCATTCTGTGACGTCACAATGCATTCTGTGACGTCACAATCCAAAGTGTGATGTCACAACCCCCTCGCGTCACAATCCATTCGATGATGTGACAATCCCTTCTGTGACATCACAATCCCTTCTGTGACATCACAATGCATTCTGTGACGTCACAATCCAGTCTGACACCCCACAATCCATTCTGTGACGTCACAATGCATTCTGTGACGTCACAATCCAAAGTGTGACGTCACAATCCAAAGTGTGACGTCACAATCCATTGTGTGACGTCACAATCCAAAGTGTGACGTCACAATCCAAAGTGTGACGTCAGAATCCATTCTGACACACTACAATCCATTCTGTGACGTCACAATGCATTCTGTGACATCACAACCCAAAGTGTGACGTCACAATCCATTCTGACACCCCACAATCCATTCTGTGATGTCATAATCCCTTCTGTGACGTCACAATCCATTCTATGACGTCACAATGCATTCTGTGACGTCACAATCCCTTCTGTGACGTCACAATCCAAAGTGTGACGTCACAACCCCCTCGCGTCACAATCCATTCGATGATGTCACAATCCATTCTGTGACGTCACAATCCAGTCTGACACCCCACAATACATTCTGTGACGTCACAATGCCTTCTGTGACGTCACAATCCAAAGTGTGACGTCACAATCCCAAGTGTGACGTCAGAATCCATTCTGACACCCCACAATCCATTCTGTGACGTCACAATGCATTCTGTGACGTCACAATCCAAAGTGTGACGTCACACTCCCCTCGCATCACAATCCATTCTGTGATGTCACAATGCATTCTGTGACGTCACAATCCCTTCTGTGACGTCACAATGCATTCTGTGACGTCACAATCCAGTCTAACACCCCACAATCCATTCTGTGACGTCACAATGCATTCTGTGAGGTCACAATCCAAAGTGTGACATCACAATCCCCTCGCGTCACAATCCATTCTGTGACGTCACAATCCATTCTGTGACGTCACAATGCATTCTGTGACGTCACAATGGATTCTGTGACGTCACAATCCAGTCTGACACCCCACAATCCATTCTGTGACGTCACAATGCATTCTGTGACGTCACAATCCAAAGTGTGATGTCACAACCCCCTCGCGTCACAATCCATTCGATGATGTCACAATCCCTTCTGTGACATGACAATCCATTCTGTGACATCACAATGGATTCTGTGACGTCACAATCCATTCTGACACACCACAATCCATTCTGTGACGTCACAATGCATTCTGTGACGTCACAATCCAAAGTGTGACGTCACAATCCATTCTGTGACGCCACAATCCATTCTGTGACGTCACAATCTAAAGTGTGACGTCACAACCCAAAGTGTGACGTCACAACCCATTCTGACACACCACAATCCATTCTGTGATGTCATAATCCCTTCTGTGACGTCACAATCCATTCTATGACGTCACAATGCATTCTGTGACGTCACAATCCATTCTGTGACGTCACAATCCAAAGTGTGACGTCACAATCCCCTCGCATCACAATCCATTCTGTGACGTCACAATCCCTTCTGTGACGTCACAATCCAAAGTGTGACGTCACAACCCCCTCGCGTCACAATCCATTCTGTGACGTCGCAATGCATTCTGTGAGTTCACAATCCAAAGTGTGACGTCACAATCCAGTCTGACACCCCACAATACATTCTGTGACGTCACAATGCCTTCTGTGACGTCACAATCCAAAGTGTGACGTCACAATCCCAAGTGTGACGTCAGAATCCATTCTGACACCCCACAATCCATTCTGTGACGTCACAATGCATTCTGTGACGTCACAATCCCTTCTGTGACGTCACAATGCATTCTGTGACGTCACAATCCAGTCTAACACCCCACAATCCATTCTGTGACGTCACAATGCATTCTGTGAGATCACAATCCAAAGTGTGACGTCACAATCTGCTCGCGTCACAATCCATTCTGTGACGTCACAATCCATTCTGTGACGTCACAATGCATTCTGTGACGTCACAATACATTCTGTGACGTCACAATCCAAAGTGTGACGTCACAATACATTCTGTGATGTCACAATGCATTCTGTGAGGTCACAATCCAAAGTGTGACGTCACAATCCATTCTGACACCCCACAATCCGTTCTGTGACGTCACAATGCATTCTGTGACGTCACAATCCAAAGTGTGACGTCACAATTCCCTCGCGTCATAATCCATTCTGTGACGTCACAATACATTCTGAGACGTCACAATGCATTCTGTGACGTCACAATCCATTCTGACACCCCACAATCCATTCTGTGACGTCACAATGCATTCTGTGACGTCACAATCCAAAGTGTGACGTCACAATCCCCTCGCGTCAAAATCCCTTCTGTGACGTCACAATCCATTCTGTGACGTCACAATCCATGCTATGACGTCACAATGGATTCTGTGACGTCACAATCCAGTCTGACACCCCACAATCCATTCTGTGACGTCACAATCCAAAGTGTGACGTCACAATCCCCTCGCATCACAATCCATTCTGTGACGTCACAATCCCTTCTGTGACGTCACAATCCAAAGTGTGACGTCACAACCCCCTCGCGTCACAATCCATTCGATGATGTCACAATCCCTTCTGTGACGTCACAATCCATTCTGTGACGTCACAATCCAGTCTGACACCCCACAATACATTCTTTGACGTCACAATTCCTTCTGTGACGTCACAATCCAAAGTGTGACGTCACAATCCCAAGTGTGACGTCAGAATCCATTCTGACACCCCACAATCCATTCTGTGACGTCACAATGCATTCTGTGAGGTCACAATCCAAAGTGTGACGTCACAATCCATTCTGACACCCCACAATCCATTCTGTGACGTCACAATGCATTCTGTGACGTCACAATCCAAAGTGTGACGTCACAATCCCCTCGCGTCACAATCCATTCTGTGACGTCACAATATATTCTGTGACGTCACAATCCATGCTATGACGTCACAATGGATTCTGTGACGTCACAATCCAGTCTGACACCCCACAATCCATTCTGTGACGTCACAATGCATTCTGTGACGTCACAATCCAAAGTGTGATGTCACAACCCCCTCGCGTCACAATCCATTCGATGATGTCACAATCCCTTCTGTGACATCACAATCCCTTCTGTGACATCACAATGCATTCTGTGACGTCACAATCCAGTCTGACACCCCACAATCCATTCTGTGACGTCACAATGCATTCTGTGATGTCACAATGCAAAGTATGACGTCACAATCCCCTCGCGTCACAATTCATTCTGTGACGTCACAATGCATTCTGTGATGTCACAATGCAAAGAATGACGTCACAATCCCCTCGCGTCACAATTCATTCTGTGACGTCACAATACATTCTGAGACGTCACAATGCATTCTGTGACGTCACAATCCATTCTGACACCCCACAATCCATTCTGTGACGTCACAATGCATTCTGTGACGTCACAATCCAAAGTGTGACGTCACAATCCCCTCGCGTCAAAATCCCTTCTGTGACGTCACAATATATTCTGTGACGTCACAATCCATGCTATGACGTCACAATGGATTCTGTGACGTCACAATCCAGTCTGACACCCCACAATCCATTCTGTGACGTCACAATGCATTCTGTGACGTCACAATCCAAAGTGTGATGTCACAACCCCCTCGCGTCACAATCCATTCGATGATGTGACAATCCCTTCTGTGACATCACAATCCCTTCTGTGACATCCCAATGCATTCTGTGACGTCACAATCCAGTCTGACACCCCACAATCCATTCTGTGACGTCACAATGCATTCTGTGATGTCACAATGCAAAGTATGACGTCACAATCCCCTCGCGTCACAATTCATTCTGTGACGTCACAATACATTCTGAGACGTCACAATGCATTCTGTGACGTCACAATCCATTCTGACACCCCACAATCCATTCTGTGACGTCACAATGCATTCTGTGACGTCACAATCCAAAGTGTGACGTCACAATCCCCTCGCGTCAAAATCCCTTATGTGACGTCACAATGCATTCTGTGACGTCACAATCCATGCTATGACGTCACAATGGATTCTGTGACGTCACAATCCAGTCTGACACCCCACAATCCATTCTGTGACGTCACAATGCATTCTGTGACGTCACAATCCAAAGTGTGATGTCACAACCCCCTCGCGTCACAATCCATTCGATGATGTCACAATCCCTTCTGTGACATCACAATCCATTCTGTGACATCACAATACATTCTGTGACGTCACAAACCCAAAGTGTGACGTCACAATCCATTCTGACACCCCACAATCCAATCTGTGATGTCATAATCCCTTCTGTGACGTCACAATCCATTCTATGACGTCACAATGCATTCTGTGACGTCACAATCCAGTCTGACACCCAACAATGCATTCTGTGACGTCACAATACATTCTCTGACGTCACAATCCAAAGTGTGACATCACAAACCCCTCGCGTCACAATACTTTCGATGATGTCACAATCCCTTCTGTGACATCACAATACATTCTGTGACGTCACAATGCATTCTGTGAGGTCACAATCCAAAGTGTGACGTCACAATCCATTCTGACACCCCACAATCCATTCTGTGACGTCACAATGCATTCTGTGACGTCACAATCCAAAGTGTGACGTCACAATCCCCTCGCATCAGAATCCATTCTGTGACGTCACAATGCATTCTGTGACGTCACAATCCCTTCTGTGACGTCACAATGCATTCTGTGACGTCACAATCCAGTCTAACACCCCACAATCCATTCTGTGACGTCAGAATGCATTCTGTGAGGTCACAATCCAAAGTGAGACGTCACAATCTGCTCGCGTCACAATCCATTCTGTGACGTCACAATCCATTCTGTGACGTCACAATGCATTCTGTGACGTCACAATACATTCTGTGACGTCACAATCCAAAGTGTGACGTCACAATCCATTCTGTGACGTCACAATGCATTCTGTGACGTCACACTTTGTATTGTGACGTCACAATGCATTCTGTGACGTCACAATCCATTGTGATACACCACAATGCATTCTTTGACGTCACAATGCATTCTGTGACGTCACAATCCAAAGTGTGACGTCACAATCCATTCTTACACCCCCAATCCATTCTGTGACGTCACAATGCATTCTGTGATGTCACAATCCTAAGTGTGACGTCACAATCCATTCTGACAACCCACAATCCATTCTGTGATGTCATAATCCCTTCTGTGACGTCACAATCCATTCTATGACGTCACAATGCATTCTGTGACGTCACAATCCAGCCTGACACCCCACAATCCATTCTGTGACGTCACAATGCATTCTGTGACGTCACAATCCAAAGTGTGACGTCACAATCCCCTCGCGTCACAATCCATCCGATGATGTCACAATCCCTTCTGTGACGTCACAATCCATTCTGTGACGTCACAATGCATTCTGTGACGTCACAATACATTCTGTGACGTCACAATGCATTCTGTGACGTCGCAATCCAAAGTGTGACGTCACAATATATTCTGTGACGTCACAATCCATTCTGACAGACCACAATGCATTCTGTGACGTCACAATGCATTCTGTGACGTCACAATCCAAAGTGTGACGTCACAATCCATTCTGACACCCCACAATCCATTCTGTGAAGTCACAATACATTCTGTGAAGTCACAATCCAAAGTGTGACGTCACAATCCATTCTTACACCCCCAATCCATTCTGTGACGTCACAATCAATTCTGTGACGTCACATTCCATTCTGTGACGTCACAATCCAAAGTGTGACGTCACAATCCACTCGCGTCACAATCCATTCTGTGATGTCATAATCCCTTCTGTGATGGCACAATCCATTCTATGTCTTCACAATGCATTCTGTGACGTCACAATCCATTCTGTGACGTCACAATCCAAAGTGTGACGTCACAATGCATTCTGTGACGTCACAATCCATTCTGACACCCCACAATCCATTCTGTGACGTCACAATGCATTCTGTGACGTCACAATCCAAAGTGTGACGTCACAATCCCCTCGCGTCAAAATCCCTTCTGTGACGTCACAATCCATTCTGTGACGTCACAATCCATGCTATGACGTCACAATGGATTCTGTGACGTCACAATCCAGTCTGACACCCCACAATACATTCTGTGACGTCACAATCCAAAGTGTGACGTCACAATCCCCTCGCGTCAAAATCCCTTCTGTGACGTCACAATCCCTTCTGTGACGTCACAATCCAAAGTGTGACGTCACAACCCCCTCGCGTCACAATCCATTCGATGATGTCACAATCCCTTCTGTGACGTCACAATCCCTTCTGTGACGTCACAATCCAGTCTGACACCCCACAATACATTCTTTGACGTCACAATGCCTTCTGTGACGTCACAATCCAAAGTGTGACGTCACAATCCAGTCTGACACCCCACAATACATTCTTTGACGTCACAATGCCTTCTGTGACGTCACAATCCAAAGTGTGACGTCACAATCCCAAGTGTGACGTCAGAATCCATTCTGACACCCCACAATACATTCTGTGACGTCACAATGCATTCTGTGACGTCACAATCCAAAGTGTGACGTCACAATCCATTCTGACACCCCACAATCCATTCTGTGAGGTCACAATCCAAAGTTTGACGTCACAATCCATTCTGACACCCCACAATCCATTCTGTGACGTCACAATGCATTCTGTGAGGTCACAATCCAAAGTGTGACGTCACAATCCATTCTGACACCCCACAATCCATTCTGTGACGTCACAATGCATTCTGTGACGTCACAATCCAAAGTGTGACGTCACAATCCCCTCGCGTCAAAATCCCTTATGTGACGTCACAATGCATTCTGTGACGTCACAATCCATGCTATGACGTCACAATGGATTCTGTGACGTCACAATCCAGTCTGACACCCCACATTCCATTCTGTGACGTCACAATGAATTCTGTGACGTCACAATCCAAAGTGTGATGTCACAACCCCCTCGCGTCACAATCCATTCGATGATGTCACAATCCCTTCTGTGACATCACAATCCCTTCTGTGACATCACAATGCATTCTGTGACGTCACAATCCAGTCTGACACCCCACAATCCATTCTGTGACGTCACAATGCATTCTGTGATGTCACAATGCAAAGTATGACGTCACAATCCCCTCGCGTCACAATTCATTCTGTGACGTCACAATGCATTCTGTGATGTCACAATGCAAAGTATGACGTCACAATCCCCTCGCGTCACAATTCATTCTGTGACGTCACAATACATTCTGTGACGTCACAATGCATTCTGTGACGTCACAATCCAGTCTGACACCCCACAATCCATTCTGTGACGTCACAATGCATTCTGTGACGTCACAATCCAAAGTGTGACGTCACAATCCCCTCGCGTCAAAATCCATTCTGTGACGTCACAATCCATTCTGTGACGTCACAATCCATGCTATGACGTCACAATGGATTCTGTGACGTCACAATCCAGTCTGACACCCCACAATCCATTCTGTGACGTCACAATGCATTCTGTGACGTCACAATCCAAAGTGTGATGTCACAAACCCCTCGCGTCACAATCCATTCGATGATGTCACAATCCCTTCTGTGACATCACAATCCATTCTGTGACATCACAATGGATTCTGTGACGTCACAATCCAGTCTGACACCCCACAATCCATTCTGTGACGTCACAATGCATTCTGTGACGTCACAATCCAAAGTGTGACGTCACAACCCCCTCGCGTCACAATCCATTCGATGATGTCACAATCCCTTCTGTGACTTCACAATACATTCTGTGACGTCACAATCCAGTCTGACACCCCACAATACATTCTGTGACGTCACAATGCGTTCTGTGACGTCACAATCCAAAGTGTGACGTCACAATCCCAAGTGTGACGTCGGAATCCATTCTGACACCCCCCAATACATTCTGTGAAGTCACAATGCATTCTGTGACGTCACAATCCAAAGTGTGACGTCACAATCCATTCTGACACCCCACAATCCATTCTGTGAGGTCACAATCCAAAGTGTGACGTCACAATCCATTCTGACAACCCACAATACATTCTGTGACGTCACAATGCATTCTGTGAGGTCACAATCCAAAGTGTGACGTCACAATCCATTCTGACACCCCACAATCCATTCTGTGACGTCACAATGCATTCTGTGACGTCACAATCCAAAGTGTGACGTCACAATCCCCTCGCGTCACAATCCATTCTGTGACGTCACAATCCATTCTGTGACGTCACAATGCATTCTGTGACGTCACAATGGATTCTGTGACGTCACAATCCAGTCTGACACCCCACAATCCATTCTGTGACGTCACAATGCATTCTGTGACGTCACAATCCAAAGTGTGATGTCACAACCCCCTCGCGTCACAATCCATTCGATGATGTCACAATCCCTTCTGTGACATCCCAATCCATTCTGTGACATCACAATGCATTCTGTGACGTCACAATCCAGTCTGACACCCCACAATCCATTCTGTGACGTCACAATGCATTCTGTGATGTCACAATGCAAAGAATGACGTCACAATCCCCTCGCGTCACAATTCATTCTGTGACGTCACAATACATTCTGAGACGTCACAATGCATTCTGTGACGTCACAATCCATTCTGACACCCCACAATCCATTCTGTGATGTCACAATGCATTCTGTGACGTCACAATCCCTTCTGTGACGTCACAATGCATTCTGTGACGTCACAATCCAGTCTAACACCCCACAATCCATTCTGTGACGTCACAATGCCTTCTGTGACGTCACAATCCAAAGTGTGACGTCACAATCCGCTCGCGTCACAATGCATTCTGTGACGTCACAATCCATTCTGTGACGTCACAATGCATTCTGTGACGTCACAGTACATTCTGTGACGTCACAATCCAAAGTGTGACGTCACAATACATTCTGTGACGTCACAATGCATTCTGTGAGGTCACAATCCAAAGTGTGACGTCACAATCCATTCTGACAACCCACAATACATTCTGTGACGTCACAATGCATTCTGTGAGGTCACAATCCAAAGTGTGACGTCACAATCCATTCTGACACCCCACAATCCATTCTGTGACGTCACAATGCATTCTGTGACGTCACAATCCAAAGTGTGACGTCACAATCCCCTCGCGTCAAAATCCCTTCTGTGACGTCACAATATATTCTGTGACGTCACAATCCATGCTATGACGTCACAATGGATTCTGTGACGTCACAATCCAGTCTGACACCCCACAATCCATTCTGTGACGTCACAATGCATTCTGTGACGTCACAATCCAAAGTGTGATGTCACAACCCCCTCGCGTCACAATCCATTCGATGATGTCACAATCCCTTCTGTGACATCACAATCCCTTCTGTGACATCACAATGCATTCTGTGACGTCACAATCCAGTCTGACACCCCACAATCCATTCTGTGACGTCACAATGCATTCTGTGATGTCACAATGCAAAGTATGACGTCACAATCCCCTCGCGTCACAATTCATTCTGTGACGTCACAATACATTCTGAGACGTCACAATGCATTCTGTGACGTCACAATCCAGTCTGACACCCCACAATCCATTCTGTGACGTCACAATGCATTCTGTGACGTCACAATCCAAAGTGTGACGTCACAATCCCCTCGCGTCAAAATCCCTTATGTGACGTCACAATGCATTCTGTGACGTCACAATCCATGCTATGACGTCACAATGGATTCTGTGACGTCACAATCCAGTCTGACACCCCACAATCCATTCTGTGACGTCACAATGCATTCTGTGACGTCACAATCCAAAGTGTGATGTCACAACCCCCTCGCGTCACAATCCATTCGATGATGTCACAATCCCTTCTGTGACATCACAATCCATTCTGTGACATCACAATACATTCTGTGACGTCACAAACCCAAAGTGTGACGTCACAATCCATTCTGACACCCCACAATCCAATCTGTGATGTCATAATCCCTTCTGTGACGTCACAATCCATTCTATGACGTCACAATGCATTCTGTGACGTCACAATCCAGTCTGACACCCAACAATGCATTCTGTGACGTCACAATACATTCTCTGACGTCACAATCCAAAGTGTGACATCACAAACCCCTCGCGTCACAATACATTCGATGATGTCACAATCCCTTCTGTGACATCACAATACATTCTGTGACGTCACAATGCATTCTGTGAGGTCACAATCCAAAGTGTGACGTCACAATCCATTCTGACACCCCACAATCCATTCTGTGACGTCACAATGCATTCTGTGACGTCACAATCCAAAGTGTGACGTCACAATCCCCTCGCATCAGAATCCATTCTGTGATGTCACAATGCATTGTGTGACGTCACAATCCCTTCTGTGACGTCACAATGCATTCTGTGACGTCACAATCCAGTCTAACACCCCACAATCCATTCTGTGACGTCAGAATGCATTCTGTGAGGTCACAATCCAAAGTGAGACGTCACAATCTGCTCGCGTCACAATCCATTCTGTGACGTCACAATCCATTCTGTGACGTCACAATGCATTCTGTGACGTCACAATACATTCTGTGACGTCACAATGCATTCTGTGACGTCGCAATCCAAAGTGTGACGTCACAATATATTCTGTGACGTCACAATCAATTCTGACAGACCACAATGCATTCTGTGACGTCACAATGCATTCTGTGACGTCACAATCCAAAGTGTGACGTCACAATCCATTCTGACACCCCACAATCCATTCTGTGAAGTCACAATACATTCTGTGAAGTCACAATCCAAAGTGTGACGTCACAATCCATTCTTACACCCCCAATCCATTCTGTGACGTCACAATCAATTCTGTGACGTCACATTCCATTCTGTGACGTCACAATCCAAAGTGTGACGTCACAATCCACTCGCGTCACAATCCGTTCTGTGATGTCATAATCCCTTCTGTGATGGCACAATACATTCTATGTCTTCACAATGCATTCTGTGACGTCACAATCCATTCTGTGACGTCACAATCCAAAGTGTGACGTCACAATGCATTCTGTGACGTCACAATCCATTCTGACACCCCACAATCCATTCTGTGACGTCACAATGAATTCTGTGACGTCACAATCCAAAGTGTGACGTCACAATCCCCTCGCGTCAAAATCCCTTCTGTGACGTCACAATCCATTCTGTGACGTCACAATCCATGCTATGACGTCACAATCCATTCTGTGACGTCACAATCCATGCTATGACGTCACAATGGATTCTGTGACGTCACAATCCAGTCTGACACCCCACAATCCCTTCTGTGACGTCACAATCCAAAGTGTGACGTCACAACCCCCTCGCGTCACAATCCATTCGATGATGTCACAATCCCTTCTGTGACGTCACAATCCATTCTGTGACGTCACAATCCAGTCTGACACCCCACAATACATTCTTTGACGTCACAATGCCTTCTGTGACGTCACAATCCAAAGTGTGACGTCACAATCCCAAGTGTGACGTCAGAATCCATTCTGACACCCCACAATCCATTCTGTGACGTCACAATGCATTCTGTGACGTCACAATCCAAAGTGTGACGTCACAATCCATTCTGACACCCCACAATCCATTCTGTGAGGTCACAATCCAAAGTTTGACGTCACAATCCATTCTGACACCCCACAATCCATTCTGTGACGTCACAATGCATTCTGTGAGGTCACAATCCAAAGTGTGACGTCACAATCCATTCTGACACCCCACAATCCATTCTGTGACGTCACAATGCATTCTGTGACGTCACAATCCAAAGTGTGACGTCACAATCCCCTCGCGTCACAATCCATTCTGTGACGTCACAATATATTCTGTGACGTCACAATCCATGCTATGACGTCACAATGGATTCTGTGACGTCACAATCCAGTCTGACACCCCACAATCCATTCTGTGACGTCACAATGCATTCTGTGACGTCACAATCCAAAGTGTGATGTCACAACCCCCTCGCATCACAATCCATTCGATGATGTCACAATCCCTTCTGTGACATCACAATCCCTTCTGTGACATCACAATGCATTCTGTGACGTCACAATCCAGTCTGACACCCCACAATCCATTCTGTGACGTCACAATGCATTCTGTGATGTCACAATGCAAAGTATGACGTCACAATCCCCTCGCGTCACAATTCATTCTGTGACGTCACAATGCATTCTGTGATGTCACAATGCAAAGTATGACGTCACAATCCCCTCGCGTCACAATTCATTCTGTGACGTCACAATACATTCTGTGACGTCACAATGCATTCTGTGACGTCACAATCCAGTCTGACACCCCACAATCCATTCTGTGACGTCACAATGCATTCTGTGAGGTCACAATCCAAAGTGAGACGTCACAATCTGCTCGCGTCACAATCCATTCTGTGACGTCACAATCCATTCTGTGACGTCACAATGCATTCTGTGACGTCACAATACATTCTGTGACGTCACAATCCAAAGTGTGACGTCACAATCCATTCTGTGACGTCACAATGCATTCTGTGACGTCACACTTTGTATTGTGACGTCACAATGCATTCTGTGACGTCACAATCCATTGTGATACACCACAATGCATTCTTTGACGTCACAATGCATTCTGTGACGTCACAATCCAAAGTGTGACGTCACAATCCATTCTTACACCCCCAATCCATTCTGTGACGTCACAATGCATTCTGTGATGTCACAATCCTAAGTGTGACGTCACAATCCATTCTGACAACCCACAATCCATTCTGTGATGTCATAATCCCTTCTGTGACGTCACAATCCATTCTATGACGTCACAATGCATTCTGTGACGTCACAATCCAGCCTGACACCCCACAATCCATTCTGTGACGTCACAATGCATTCTGTGACGTCACAATCCAAAGTGTGACGTCACAATCCCCTCGCGTCACAATCCATCCGATGATGTCACAATCCCTTCTGTGACGTCACAATCCATTCTGTGACGTCACAATGCATTCTGTGACGTCACAATACATTCTGTGACGTCACAATGCATTCTGTGACGTCGCAATCCAAAGTGTGACGTCACAATATATTCTGTGACGTCACAATCCATTCTGACAGACCACAATGCATTCTGTGACGTCACAATGCATTCTGTGACGTCACAATCCAAAGTGTGACGTCACAATCCATTCTGACACCCCACAATCCATTCTGTGAAGTCACAATACATTCTGTGAAGTCACAATCCAAAGTGTGACGTCACAATCCATTCTTACACCCCCAATCCATTCTGTGACGTCACAATCAATTCTGTGACGTCACATTCCATTCTGTGACGTCACAATCCAAAGTGTGACGTCACAATCCACTCGCGTCACAATCCATTCTGTGATGTCATAATCCCTTCTGTGATGGCACAATCCATTCTATGTCTTCACAATGCATTCTGTGACGTCACAATCCATTCTGTGACGTCACAATCCAAAGTGTGACGTCACAATGCATTCTGTGACGTCACAATCCATTCTGACACCCCACAATCCATTCTGTGACGTCACAATGCATTCTGTGACGTCACAATCCAAAGTGTGACGTCACAATCCCCTCGCGTCAAAATCCCTTCTGTGACGTCACAATCCATTCTGTGACGTCACAATCCATGCTATGACGTCACAATGGATTCTGTGACGTCACAATCCAGTCTGACACCCCACAATACATTCTGTGACGTCACAATCCAAAGTGTGACGTCACAATCCCCTCGCGTCAAAATCCCTTCTGTGACGTCACAATCCCTTCTGTGACGTCACAATCCAAAGTGTGACGTCACAACCCCCTCGCGTCACAATCCATTCGATGATGTCACAATCCCTTCTGTGACGTCACAATCCCTTCTGTGACGTCACAATCCAGTCTGACACCCCACAATACATTCTGTGACGTCACAATGCCTTCTGTGACGTCACAATCCAAAGTGTGACGTCACAATCCCAAGTGTGACGTCAGAATCCATTCTGACACCCCACAATACATTCTGTGACGTCACAATGCATTCTGTGACGTCACAATCCAAAGTGTGACGTCACAATCCATTCTGACACCCCACAATCCATTCTGTGAGGTCACAATCCAAAGTTTGACGTCACAATCCATTCTGACACCCCACAATCCATTCTGTGACGTCACAATGCATTCTGTGAGGTCACAATCCAAAGTGTGACGTCACAATCCATTCTGACACCCCACAATCCATTCTGTGACGTCACAATGCATTCTGTGACGTCACAATCCAAAGTGTGACGTCACAATCCCCTCGCGTCAAAATCCCTTATGTGACGTCACAATGCATTCTGTGACGTCACAATCCATGCTATGACGTCACAATGGATTCTGTGACGTCACAATCCAGTCTGACACCCCACATTCCATTCTGTGACGTCACAATGAATTCTGTGACGTCACAATCCAAAGTGTGATGTCACAACCCCCTCGCGTCACAATCCATTCGATGATGTCACAATCCCTTCTGTGACATCACAATCCCTTCTGTGACATCACAATGCATTCTGTGACGTCACAATCCAGTCTGACACCCCACAATCCATTCTGTGACGTCACAATGCATTCTGTGATGTCACAATGCAAAGTATGACGTCACAATCCCCTCGCGTCACAATTCATTCTGTGACGTCACAATGCATTCTGTGATGTCACAATGCAAAGTATGACGTCACAATCCCCTCGCGTCACAATTCATTCTGTGACGTCACAATACATTCTGTGACGTCACAATGCATTCTGTGACGTCACAATCCAGTCTGACACCCCACAATCCATTCTGTGACGTCACAATGCATTCTGTGACGTCACAATCCAAAGTGTGACGTCACAATCCCCTCGCGTCAAAATCCCTTATGTGACGTCACAATGCATTCTGTGACGTCACAATCCATGCTATGACGTCACAATGGATTCTGTGACGTCACAATCCAGTCTGACACCCCACAATCCATTCTGTGACGTCACAATGCATTCTGTGACGTCACAATCCAAAGTGTGATGTCACAACCCCCTCGCGTCACAATCCATTCGATGATGTCACAATCCCTTCTGTGACATCACAATCCATTCTGTGACATCACAATACATTCTGTGACGTCACAATCCAGTCTGACACCCCACAATCCATTCTGTGACGTCACAATGCATTCTGTGACGTCACAATCCAAAGTGTGACGTCACAACCCCCTCGCGTCACAATCCATTCGATGATGTCACAATCCCTTCTGTGACTTCACAATACATTCTGTGACGTCACAATCCAGTCTGACACCCCACAATACATTCTGTGACGTCACAATGCGTTCTGTGACGTCACAATCCAAAGTGTGACGTCACAATCCCAAGTGTGACGTCGGAATCCATTCTGACACCCCCCAATACATTCTGTGAAGTCACAATGCATTCTGTGACGTCACAATCCAAAGTGTGACGTCACAATCCATTCTGACACCCCACAATCCATTCTGTGAGGTCACAATCCAAAGTGTGACGTCACAATCCATTCTGACAACCCACAATACATTCTGTGACGTCACAATGCATTCTGTGAGGTCACAATCCAAAGTGTGACGTCACAATCCATTCTGACACCCCACAATCCATTCTGTGACGTCACAATGCATTCTGTGACGTCACAATCCAAAGTGTGACGTCACAATCCCCTCGCGTCACAATCCATTCTGTGACGTCACAATCCATTCTGTGACATCACAATGCATTCTGTGACGTCACAATGGATTCTGTGACGTCACAATCCAGTCTGACACCCCACAATCCATTCTGTGACGTCACAATGCATTCTGTGACGTCACAATCCAAAGTGTGATGTCACAACCCCCTCGCGTCACAATCCATTCGATGATGTCACAATCCCTTCTGTGACATCCCAATCCATTCTGTGACATCACAATGCATTCTGTGACGTCACAATCCAGTCTGACACCCCACAATCCATTCTGTGACGTCACAATGCATTCTGTGATGTCACAATGCAAAGAATGACGTCACAATCCCCTCGCGTCACAATTCATTCTGTGACGTCACAATACATTCTGAGACGTCACAATGCATTCTGTGACGTCACAATCCATTCTGACACCCCACAATCCATTCTGTGACGTCACAATGCATTCTGTGACGTCACAATCCAAAGTGTGTCGTCACAATCCCCTCGCGTCAAAATCCCTTATGTGACGTCACAATGCATTCTGTGACGTCACAATCCATGCTATGACGTCACAATGGATTCTGTGACGTCACAATCCAGTCTGACACCCCACAATCCATTCTGTGACGTCACAATGCATTCTGTGACGTCACAATCCAAAGTGTGATGTCACAACCCCCTCGCGATACAATCCATTCGATGATGTCACAATCCCTTCTGTGACATCACAATCCATTCTGTGACATCACAATGCATTCTGTGACGTCACAAACCCAAAGTGTGACGTCACAATCCATTCTGACACCCCACAATCCAATCTGTGATGTCATAATCCCTTCTGTGACGTCACAATCCATTCTATGACGTCACAATGCATTCTGTGACGTCACAATCCAGTCTGACACCCAACAATGCATTCTGTGACGTCACAATACATTCTCTGACGTTACAATCCAAAGTGTGACATCACAAACCCCTCGCGTCACAATACATTCGATGATGTCACAATCCCTTCTGTGACATCACAATACATTCTGTGACGTCACAATGCATTCTGTGAGGTCACAATCCAAAGTGTGACGTAACAATCCATTCTGACACCCCACAATCCATTCTGTGACGTCACAATGCATTCTGTGACGTCACAATCCAAAGTGTGACGTCACAATCCCCTCGCATCAGAATCCATTCTGTGATGTCACAATTCATTCTGTGACGTCACAATACATTCTGAGACGTCACAATGCATTCTGTGACGTCACAATCCATTCTGACACCCCACAATCCATTCTGTGACGTCACAATGCATTCTGTGACGTCACAATCCAAAGTGTGACGTCACAATCCCCTCGCGTCAAAATCCCTGCTGTGACGTCACAATATATTCTGTGACGTCACAATCCAAAGTGTGACGTCACAATCCCCTCGCGTCACAATCCATTCTGTGACGTCACAATCCCTTCTGTGACATCACAATCCAAAGTGTGACGTCACAACCCCCTCGCGTCACAATCCATTCGATGATGTCACAATCCCTTCTGTGACGTCACAATACATTCTGTGACGTCACAATCCAGTCTGACACCCCACAATCCATTCTGTGACGTCACAATGCATTCTGTGACGTCACAATCCAAAGTGTGATGTCACAACCCCCTCGCGTCACAATCCATTCGATGATGTCACAATCCCTTCTGTGACATCACAATCCCTTCTGTGACATCACAATGGATTCTGTGACGTCACAATCCAGTCTGACACCCCACAATCCATTCTGTGACGTCACAATGCATTCTGTGATGTCACAATGCAAAGTATGACGTCACAATCCCCTCGCGTCACAATCCATTCTGTGACGTCACAATACATTCTGTGACGTCACAATCCATGCTATGACGTCACAATGGATTCTGTGACGTCACAATGCGTTCTGTGACGTCACAATCCAATCTGTGACGTCACAATGCATTCTGTGACGTCACAATCCAAAGTGTGATGTCACAACCCCCTCGCGTCACAATCCATTCGATGATGTCACAATCCCTTCTGTGACATCACAATCCATTCTGTGACATCACAATACATTCTGTGACGTCACAATCCAGTCTGACACCCCACAATCCATTCTGTGACGTCACAATGCATTCTGTGATGTCACAATGCAAAGTATGACGTCACAATCCCCTCGCGTCACAATTCATTCTGTGACGTCACAATACATTCTGAGACGTCACAATGCATTCTGTGACGTCACAATCCATTCTGACACCCCACAATCCATTCTGTGACGTCACAATGCATTCTGTGACGTCACAATACATTCTGTGAGGTCACAATCCAAAGTGTGACGTCACAATCCATTCTGAAACCCCACAATCCATTCTGTGACGTCACAATACATTCTGTGACGTCACAACTTAAAGTGTGACGTCACAATCCATTCTGACACCCCACAATGCATTCTGTGATGTCATAATCCCTTCTGTGACGTCACAATCCATTCTATGACGTCACAATGCATTCTGTGACGTCACAATCCAGTCTGACACCCAACAATGCATTCTGTGACGTCACAATACATTCTCTGACGTCACAATCCAAAGTGTGACATCACAAACCCCTCGCGTCACAATACATTCGATGATGTCACAATCCCTTCTGTGACATCACAATCCATTCTGTGACGCCGCAATGCATTCTGTGAGGTCACAATCCAAAGTGTGACGTAACAATCCATTCTGACACCCCACAATCCATTCTGTGACGTCACAATGCATTCTGTGACGTCACAATCCAAAGTGTGATGTCACAACCCCCTCGCGTCACAATCCATTCGATGATGTGACAATCCCTTCTGTGACATCACAATCCCTTCTGTGACATCACAATGCATTCTGTGACGTCACAATCCAGTCTGACACCCCACAATCCATTCTGTGACGTCACAATGCATTCTGTGATGTCACAATGCAAAGTATGACGTCACAATCCCCTCGCGTCACAATTCATTCTGTGACGTCACAATACATTCTGAGACGTCACAATGCATTCTGTGACGTCACAATCCAGTCTGACACCCCACAATCCATTCTGTGACGTCACAATGCATTCTGTGACGTCACAATCCAAAGTGTGACGTCACAATCCCCTCGCGTCAAAATCCCTTCTGTGACGTCACAATGCATTCTGTGACGTCACAATCCATGCTATGACGTCACAATGGATTCTGTGACGTCACAATCCAGTCTGACACCCCACAATCCATTCTGTGACGTCACAATGCATTCTGTGACGTCACAATCCAAAGTGTGATGTCACAACCCCCTCGCGTCACAATCCATTCGATGATGTCACAATCCCTTCTGTGACATCACAATCCATTCTGTGACATCACAATACATTCTGTGACGTCACAAACCCAAAGTGTGACGTCACAATCCATTCTGACACCCCACAATCCAATCTGTGATGTCATAATCCCTTCTGTGACGTCACAATCCATTCTATGACGTCACAATGCATTCTGTGACGTCACAATCCAGTCTGACACCCAACAATGCATTCTGTGACGTCACAATACATTCTCTGACGTCACAATCCAAAGTGTGACATCACAAACCCCTCGCGTCACAATACATTCGATGATGTCACAATCCCTTCTGTGACATCACAATACATTCTGTGACGTCACAATGCATTCTGTGAGGTCACAATCCAAAGTGTGACGTCACAATCCATTCTGACACCCCGCAATCCATTCTGTGACGTCACAATGCATTCTGTGACGTCACAATCCAAAGTGTGACGTCACAATCCCCTCGCATCAGAATCCATTCTGTGATGTCACAATGCATTGTGTGACGTCACAATCCCTTCTGTGACGTCACAATGCATTCTGTGACGTCACAATCCAGTCTAACACCCCACAATCCATTCTGTGACGTCAGAATGCATTCTGTGAGGTCACAATCCAAAGTGAGACGTCACAATCTGCTCGCGTCACAATCCATTCTGTGACGTCACAATCCATTCTGTGACGTCACAATGCATTCTGTGACGTCACAATACATTCTGTGACGTCACAATGCATTCTGTGACGTCACAATGCATTCTGTGACGTCGCAATCCAAAGTGTGACGTCACAATATATTCTGTGACGTCACAATCAATTCTGACAGACCACAATGCATTCTGTGACGTCACAATGCATTCTGTGACGTCACAATCCAAAGTGTGACGTCACAATCCATTCTGACACCCCACAATCCATTCTGTGAAGTCACAATACATTCTGTGAAGTCACAATCCAAAGTGTGACGTCACAATCCATTCTTACACCCCCAATCCATTCTGTGACGTCACAATCAATTCTGTGACGTCACATTCCATTCTGTGACGTCACAATCCAAAGTGTGACGTCACAATCCACTCGCGTCACAATCCGTTCTGTGATGTCATAATCCCTTCTGTGATGGCACAATCCATTCTATGTCTTCACAATGCATTCTGTGACGTCACAATCCATTCTGTGACGTCACAATCCAAAGTGTGACGTCACAATGCATTCTGTGACGTCACAATCCATTCTGACACCCCACAATCCATTCTGTGACGTCACAATGAATTCTGTGACGTCACAATCCAAAGTGTGACGTCACAATCCCCTCGCGTCAAAATCCCTTCTGTGACGTCACAATCCATTCTGTGACGTCACAATCCATGCTATGACGTCACAATCCATTCTGTGACGTCACAATCCATGCTATGACGTCACAATGGATTCTGTGACGTCACAATCCAGTCTGACACCCCACAATCCCTTCTGTGACGTCACAATCCAAAGTGTGACGTCACAACCCCCTCGCGTCACAATCCATTCGATGATGTCACAATCCCTTCTGTGACGTCACAATCCATTCTGTGATGTCACAATCCAGTCTGACACCCCACAATACATTCTTTGACGTCACAATGCCTTCTGTGACGTCACAATCCAAAGTGTGACGTCACAATCCCAAGTGTGACGTCAGAATCCATTCTGACACCCCACAATACATTCTGTGACGTCACAATGCATTCTGTGACGTCACAATCCAAAGTGTGACGTCACAATCCATTCTGACACCCCACAATCCATTCTGTGAGGTCACAATCCAAAGTTTGACGTCACAATCCATTCTGACACCCCACAATCCATTCTGTGACGTCACAATGCATTCTGTGAGGTCACAATCCAAAGTGTGACGTCACAATCCATTCTGACACCCCACAATCCATTCTGTGACGTCACAATGCATTCTGTGACGTCACAATCCAAAGTGTGACGTCACAATCCCCTCGCGTCACAATCCATTCTGTGACGTCACAATATATTCTGTGACGTCACAATCCATGCTATGACGTCACAATGGATTCTGTGACGTCACAATCCAGTCTGACACCCCACAATCCATTCTGTGACGTCACAATGCATTCTGTGACGTCACAATCCAAAGTGTGATGTCACAACCCCCTCGCATCACAATCCATTCGATGATGTCACAATCCCTTCTGTGACATCACAATCCCTTCTGTGACATCACAATGCATTCTGTGACGTCACAATCCAGTCTGACACCCCACAATCCATTCTGTGACGTCACAATGCATTCTGTGATGTCACAATGCAAAGTATGACGTCACAATCCCCTCGCGTCACAATTCATTCTGTGACGTCACAATGCATTCTGTGATGTCACAATGCAAAGTATGACGTCACAATCCCCTCGCGTCACAATTCATTCTGTGACGTCACAATACATTCTGTGACGTCACAATGCATTCTGTGACGTCACAATCCAGTCTGACACCCCACAATCCATTCTGTGACGTCACAATGCATTCTGTGACGTCACAATCCAAAGTGTGACGTCACAATCCCCTCGTGTCAAAATCCATTCTGTGACGTCACAATCCATTCTGTGACGTCACAATCCATGCTATGACGTCACAATGGATTCTGTGACGTCACAATCCAGTCTGACACCCCACAATCCATTCTGTGACGTCACAATGCATTCTGTGACGTCACAATCCAAAGTGTGATGTCACAACCCCCTCGCGTCACAATCCATTCGATGATGTCACAATCCCTTCTGTGACATCACAATCCATTCTGTGACATCACAATGGATTCTGTGACGTCACAATCCAGTCTGACACCCCACAATCCATTCTGTGACGTCACAATGCATTCTGTGACGTCACAATCCAAAGTGTGACGTCACAACCCCCTCGCGTCACAATCCATTCGATGATGTCACAATCCCTTCTGTGACTTCACAATACATTCTGAGACGTCACAATCCAAAGTGTGACGTCACAATCCCCTCGCGTCAAAATCCCTTCTGTGACGTCACAATATATTCTGTGACGTCACAATCCATGCTATGACGTCACAATGGATTCTGTGACGTCACAATCCAGTCTGACACCCCACAATCCATTCTGTGACGTCACAATGCATTCTGTGACGTCACAATCCAAAGTGTGATGTCACAACCCCCTCGCGTCACAATCCATTCGATGATGTCACAATCCCTTCTGTGACATCACAATCCCTTCTGTGACATCACAATGCATTCTGTGACGTCACAATCCAGTCTGACACCACACAATCCATTCTGTGACGTCACAATGCATTCTGTGATGTCACAATGCAAAGTATGACGTCACAATCCCCTCGCGTCACAATTCATTCTGTGACGTCACAATACATTCTGAGACGTCACAATGCATTCTGTGACGTCACAATCCATTCTGACACCCCACAATCCATTCTGTGACGTCACAATGCATTCTGTGACGTCACAATCCAAAGTGTGACGTCACAATCCCCTCGCGTCAAAATCCCTTCTGTGACGTCACAATGCATTCTATGACGTCACAATGCATTCTGTGACGTCACAATCCCTTCTGTGACGTCACAATCCAAAGTGTGACGTCACAACCCCCTCGCGTCACAATCCATTCGATGATGTCACAATCCCTTCTGTGACGTCACAATCCATTCTGTGACGTCACAATCCAGTCTGACACCCCACAATACATTCTGTGACGTCACAATGCCTTCTGTGACGTCACAATCCAAAGTGTGACGTCACAATCCCAAGTGTGACGTCAGAATCCATTCTGACACCCCACAATCCATTCTGTGACGTCACAATGCATTCTGTGACGTCACAATCCAAAGTGTGACGTCACACTCCCCTCGCATCACAATCCATTCTGTGATGTCACAATGCATTCTGTGACGTCACAATCCCTTCTGTGACGTCACAATGCATTCTGTGACGTCACAATCCAGTCTAACACCCCACAATCCATTCTGTGACGTCACAATGCATTCTGTGAGGTCACAATCCAAAGTGTGACATCACAATCCCCTCGCGTCACAATCCATTCTGTGACGTCACAATCCATTCTGTGACGTCACAATGCATTCTGTGACGTCACAATGGATTCTGTGACGTCACAATCCAGTCTGACACCCCACAATCCATTCTGTGACGTCACAATGCATTCTGTGACGTCACAATCCAAAGTGTGATGTCACAACCCCCTCGCGTCACAATCCATTCGATGATGTCACAATCCCTTCTGTGACATCCCAATCCCTTCTGTGACATCACAATGCATTCTGTGACGTCACAATCCAGTCTGACACCCCACAATCCATTCTGTGACGTCACAATGCATTCTGTGATGTAACAATGCAAAGAATGACGTCACAATCCCCTCGCGTCACAATTCATTCTGTGACGTCACAATACATTCTGAGACGTCACAATGCATTCTGTGACGTCACAATCCATTCTGACACCCCACAATCCAAACTGTGACGTCACAATGCATTCTGTGACGTCACAATCCAAAGTGTGACGTCACAATCCCCTCGCGTCAAAATCCCTTCTGTGACGTCACAATCCATTCTGTGACGTCACAATCCATGCTATGACGTCACAATGGATTCTGTGACGTCACAATCCAGTCTGACACCCCACAATCCATTCTGTGACGTCACAATGCATTCTGTGACGTCACAATCCAAAGTGTGATGTCACAACCCCCTCGCGTCACAATCCATTCGATGATGTCACAATCCCTTCTGTGACATGACAATCCATTCTGTGACATCACAATGGATTCTGTGACGTCACAATCCATTCTGACACACCACAATCCATTCTGTGACGTCACAATGCATTCTGTGACGTCACAATCCAAAGTGTGACGTCACAATCCATTGTGTGACGTCACAATCCAATCTGTGACGCCACAATCCATTCTGTGACGTCACAATCTAAAGTGTGACGTCACAACCGAAAGTGTGACGTCACAATCCATTCTGACACACCACAATCCATTCTGTGATGTCATAATCCCTTCTGTGACGTCACAATCCATTCTATGACGTCACAATGCATTCTGTGACGTCACAATCCATTCTGTGACGTCACAATCCAAAGTGTGACGTCACAATCCCCTCGCATCACAATCCATTCTGTGACGTCACAATCCCTTCTGTGACGTCACAATCCAAAGTGTGACGTCACAACCCCCTCGCGTCACAATCCATTCTGTGACGTCGCAATCCAAAGTGTGACGTCACAATACATTCTGTGATGTCACAATGCATTCTGTGAGGTCACAATCCAAAGTGTGACGTCACAATCCATTCTGACACCCCACAATCCGTTCTGTGACGTCACAATGCATTCTGTGACGTCACAATCCAAAGTGTGACGTCACAATTCCCTCGCGTCATAATCCATTCTGTGACGTCACAATACATTCTGAGACGTCACAATGCATTCTGTGACGTCACAATCCATTCTGACACCCCACAATCCATTCTGTGACGTCACAATGCATTCTGTGACGTCACAATCCAAAGTGTGACGTCACAATCCCCTCGCGTCAAAATCCCTTCTGTGACGTCACAATCCATTCTGTGACGTCACAATCCATGCTATGACGTCACAATGGATTCTGTGACGTCACAATCCAGTCTGACACCCCACAATCCATTCTGTGACGTCACAATCCAAAGTGTGACGTCACAATCCCCTCGCATCACAATCCATTCTGTGACGTCACAATCCCTTCTGTGACGTCACAATCCATTCTGTGACGTCACAATCCAGTCTGACACCCTACAATACATTCTTTGACGTCACAATTCCTTCTGTGACGTCACAATCCAAAGTGTGACGTCACAATCCCAAGTGTGACGTCAGAATCCATTCTGACACCCCACAATCCATTCTGTGACGTCACAATGCATTCTGTGAGGTCACAATCCAAAGTGTGACGTCACAATCCATTCTGACACCCCACAATCCATTCTGTGACGTCACAATGCATTCTGTGACGTCACAATCCAAAGTGTGACGTCACAACCCCCTCGCGTCAAAATCCCTTCTGTGACGTCACAATATATTCTGTGACGTCACAATCCATGCTATGACCTCACAATGGATTCTGTGACGTCACAATGCGTTCTGTGACGTCACAATCCAATCTGTGACGTCACAATCCCTTCTGTGACGTCACAATCCAAAGTGTGATGTCACAACCCCCTCGCGTCACAATCCATTCGATGATGTGACAATCCCTTCTGTGACATCACAATCCCTTCTGTGACATCACAATGCATTCTGTGACGTCACAATCCAGTCTGACACCCCACAATCCATTCTGTGACGTCACAATGCATTCTGTGATGTCACAATGCAAAGTATGACGTCACAATCCCCTCGCGTCACAATTCATTCTGTGACGTCACAATACATTCTGAGACGTCACAATGCATTCTGTGACGTCACAATCCATTCTGACACCCCACAATCCATTCTGTGACGTCACAATGCATTCTGTGACGTCACAATCCAAAGTGTGACGTCACAATCCCCTCGCGTCAAAATCCCTTATGTGACGTCACAATGCATTCTGTGACGTCACAATCCATGCTATGACGTCACAATGGATTCTGTGACGTCACAATCCAGTCTGACACCCCACAATCCATTCTGTGACGTCACAATGCATTCTGTGACGTCACAATCCAAAGTGTGATGTCACAACCCCCTCGCGTCACAATCCATTCGATGATGTCACAATCCCTTCTGTGACATCACAATCCATTCTGTGACATCACAATACATTCTGTGACGTCACAAACCCAAAGTGTGACGTCACAATCCATTCTGACACCCCACAATCCAATCTGTGATGTCATAATCCCTTCTGTGACGTCACAATCCATTCTATGATGTCACAATGCATTCTGTGACGTCACAATCCAGTCTGACACCCAACAATGCATTCTGTGACGTCACAATACATTCTCTGACGTCACAATCCAAAGTGTGACATCACAAACCCCTCGCGTCACAATACTTTCGATGATGTCACAATCCCTTCTGTGACATCACAATACATTCTGTGATGTCACAATGCATTCTGTGAGGTCACAATCCAAAGTGTGACGTCACAATCCATTCTGACACCCCACAATCCATTCTGTGACGTCACAATGCATTCTGTGACGTCACAATCCAAAGTGTGACGTCACAATCCCCTCGCATCAGAATCCATTCTGTGATGTCACAATGCATTGTGTGACGTCACAATCCCTTCTGTGACGTCACAATGCATTCTGTGACGTCACAATCCAGTCTAACACCCCACAATCCATTCTGTGACGTCAGAATGCATTCTGTGAGGTCACAATCCAAAGTGAGACGTCACAATCTGCTCGCGTCACAATCCATTCTGTGACGTCACAATCCATTCTGTGACGTCACAATGCATTCTGTGACGTCACAATACATTCTGTGACGTCACAATCCAAAGTGTGACGTCACAATCCATTCTGTGACGTCACAATGCATTCTGTGACGTCACACTTTGTATTGTGACGTCACAATGCATTCTGTGACGTCACAATCCATTGTGATACACCACAATGCATTCTTTGACGTCACAATGCATTCTGTGACGTCACAATCCAAAGTGTGACGTCACAATCCATTCTTACACCCCCAATCCATTCTGTGACGTCACAATGCATTCTGTGATGTCACAATCCTAAGTGTGACGTCACAATCCATTCTGACAACCCACAATCCATTCTGTGATGTCATAATCCCTTCTGTGACGTCACAATCCATTCTATGACGTCACAATGCATTCTGTGACGTCACAATCCAGCCTGACACCCCACAATCCATTCTGTGACGTCACAATGCATTCTGTGACGTCACAATCCAAAGTGTGACGTCACAATCCCCTCGCGTCACAATCCATCCGATGATGTCACAATCCCTTCTGTGACGTCACAATCCATTCTGTGACGTCACAATGCATTCTGTGACGTCACAATACATTCTGTGACGTCACAATGCATTCTGTGACGTCGCAATCCAAAGTGTGACGTCACAATATATTCTGTGACGTCACAATCCATTCTGACAGACCACAATGCATTCTGTGACGTCACAATGCATTCTGTGACGTCACAATCCAAAGTGTGACGTCACAATCCATTCTGACACCCCACAATCCATTCTGTGAAGTCACAATACATTCTGTGAAGTCACAATCCAAAGTGTGACGTCACAATCCATTCTTACACCCCCAATCCATTCTGTGACGTCACAATCAATTCTGTGACGTCACATTCCATTCTGTGACGTCACAATCCAAAGTGTGACGTCACAATCCACTCGCGTCACAATCCATTCTGTGATGTCATAATCCCTTCTGTGATGGCACAATCCATTCTATGTCTTCACAATGCATTCTGTGACGTCACAATCCATTCTGTGACGTCACAATCCAAAGTGTGACGTCACAATGCATTCTGTGACGTCACAATCCATTCTGACACCCCACAATCCATTCTGTGACGTCACAATGCATTCTGTGACGTCACAATCCAAAGTGTGACGTCACAATCCCCTCGCGTCAAAATCCCTTCTGTGACGTCACAATCCATTCTGTGACGTCACAATCCATGCTATGACGTCACAATGGATTCTGTGACGTCACAATCCAGTCTGACACCCCACAATACATTCTGTGACGTCACAATCCAAAGTGTGACGTCACAATCCCCTCGCGTCAAAATCCCTTCTGTGACGTCAAAATCCCTTCTGTGACGTCACAATCCAAAGTGTGACGTCACAACCCCCTCGCGTCACAATCCATTCGATGATGTCACAATCCCTTCTGTGACGTCACAATCCATTCTGTGACGTCACAATCCAGTCTGACACCCCACAATACATTCTTTGACGTCACAATGCCTTCTGTGACGTCACAATCCAAAGTGTGACGTCACAATCCCAAGTGTGACGTCAGAATCCATTCTGACACCCCACAATCCATTCTGTGACGTCACAATGCATTCTGTGACGTCACAATCCAAAGTGTGACGTCACAATCCATTCTGACACCCCACAATCCATTCTGTGAGGTCACAATCCAAAGTTTGACGTCACAATCCATTCTGACACCCCACAATCCATTCTGTGACGTCACAATGCATTCTGTGAGGTCACAATCCAAAGTGTGACGTCACAATCCATTCTGACACCCCACAATCCATTCTGTGACGTCACAATGCATTCTGTGACGTCACAATCCAAAGTGTGACGTCACAATCCCCTCGCGTCAAAATCCCTTCTGTGACGTCACAATCCATTCTGTGACGTCACAATCCATGCTATGACGTCACAATGGATTCTGTGACGTCACAATCCAGTCTGACACCCCACAATCCATTCTGTGACGTCACAATGCATTCTGTGACGTCACAATCCAAAGTGTGATGTCACAACCCCCTCGCGTCACAATCCATTCGATGATGTCACAATCCCTTCTGTGACATCACAATCCCTTCTGTGACATCACAATACATTCTGTGACGTCACAAACCCAAAGTGTGACGTCACAATCCATTCTGACACCCCACAATCCAATCTGTGATGTCATAATCCCTTCTGTGACGTCACAATCCATTCTATGATGTCACAATGCATTCTGTGACGTCACAATCCAGTCTGACACCCAACAATGCATTCTGTGACGTCACAATACATTCTCTGACGTCACAATCCAAAGTGTGACATCACAAACCCCTCGCGTCACAATACTTTCGATGATGTCACAATCCCTTCTGTGACATCACAATACATTCTGTGACGTCACAATGCATTCTGTGAGGTCACAATCCAAAGTGTGACGTCACAATCCATTCTGACACCCCACAATCCATTCTGTGACGTCACAATGCATTCTGTGACGTCACAATCCAAAGTGTGACGTCACAATCCCCTCGCATCAGAATCCATTCTGTGATGTCACAATGCATTGTGTGACGTCACAATCCCTTCTGTGACGTCACAATGCATTCTGTGACGTCACAATCCAGTCTAACACCCCACAATCCATTCTGTGACGTCAGAATGCATTCTGTGAGGTCACAATCCAAAGTGAGACGTCACAATCCCCTCGCGTCACAATCCATTCTGTGACGTCACAATCCATTCTGTGACGTCACAATGCATTCTGTGACGTCACAATACATTCTGTGACGTCACAATCCAAAGTGTGACGTCACAATCCATTCTGTGACGTCACAATGCATTCTGTGACGTCACACTTTGTATTGTGACGTCACAATGCATTCTGTGACGTCACAATCCATTGTGATACACCACAATGCATTCTTTGACGTCACAATGCATTCTGTGACGTCACAATCCAAAGTGTGACGTCACAATCCATTCTTACACCCCCAATCCATTCTGTGACGTCACAATGCATTCTGTGATGTCACAATCCTAAGTGTGACGTCACAATCCATTCTGACAACCCACAATCCATTCTGTGATGTCATAATCCCTTCTGTGACGTCACAATCCATTCTATGACGTCACAATGCATTCTGTGACGTCACAATCCAGCCTGACACCCCACAATCCATTCTGTGACGTCACAATGCATTCTGTGACGTCACAATCCAAAGTGTGACGTCACAATCCCCTCGCGTCACAATCCATCCGATGATGTCACAATCCCTTCTGTGACGTCACAATCCATTCTGTGACGTCACAATGCATTCTGTGACGTCACAATACATTCTGTGACGTCACAATGCATTCTGTGACGTCGCAATCCAAAGTGTGACGTCACAATATATTCTGTGACGTCACAATCCATTCTGACAGACCACAATGCATTCTGTGACGTCACAATGCATTCTGTGACGTCACAATCCAAAGTGTGACGTCACAATCCATTCTGACACCCCACAATCCATTCTGTGAAGTCACAATACATTCTGTGAAGTCACAATCCAAAGTGTGACGTCACAATCCATTCTTACACCCCCAATCCATTCTGTGACGTCACAATCAATTCTGTGACGTCACATTCCATTCTGTGACGTCACAATCCAAAGTGTGACGTCACAATCCACTCGCGTCACAATCCATTCTGTGATGTCATAATCCCTTCTGTGATGGCACAATCCATTCTATGTCTTCACAATTCATTCTGTGACGTCACAATCCATTCTGTGACGTCACAATCCAAAGTGTGACGTCACAATGCATTCTGTGACGTCACAATCCATTCTGACACCCCACAATCCATTCTGTGACGTCACAATGCATTCTGTGACGTCACAATCCAAAGTGTGACGTCACAATCCCCTCGCGTCAAAATCCCTTCTGTGACGTCACAATCCATTCTGTGACGTCACAATCCATGCTATGACGTCACAATGGATTCTGTGACGTCACAATCCAGTCTGACACCCCACAATACATTCTGTGACGTCACAATCCCAAAGTGTGACGTCACAATCCCCTCGCGTCAAAATCCCTTCTGTGACGTCACAATCCCTTCTGTGACGTCACAATCCAAAGTGTGACGTCACAACCCCCTCGCGTCACAATCCATTCGATGATGTCACAATCCCTTCTGTGACGTCACAATCCATTCTGTGACGTCACAATCCAGTCTGACACCCCACAATACATTCTTTGACGTCACAATGCCTTCTGTGACGTCACAATTCAAAGTGTGACGTCACAATCCCAAGTGTGACGTCAGAATCCATTCTGACACCCCACAATCCATTCTGTGACGTCACAATGCATTCTGTGACGTCACAATCCAAAGTGTGACGTCACAATCCATTCTGACACCCCACAATCCATTCTGTGAGGTCACAATCCAAAGTTTGACGTCACAATCCATTCTGACACCCCACAATCCATTCTGTGACGTCACAATGCATTCTGTGAGGTCACAATCCAAAGTGTGACGTCACAATCCATTCTGACACCCCACAATCCATTCTGTGACGTCACAATGCATTCTGTGACGTCACAATCCAAAGTGTGACGTCACAATCCCCTCGCGTCAAAATCCCTTATGTGACGTCACAATGCATTCTGTGACGTCACAATCCATGCTATGACGTCACAATGGATTCTGTGACGTCACAATCCAGTCTGACACCCCACAATCCATTCTGTGACGTCACAATGAATTCTGTGACGTCACAATCCAAAGTGTGATGTCACAACCCCCTCGCGTCACAATCCATTCGATGATGTCACAATCCCTTCTGTGACATCACAATCCCTTCTGTGACATCACAATGCATTCTGTGACGTCACAATCCAGTCTGACACCCCACAATCCATTCTGTGACGTCACAATGCATTCTGTGATGTCACAATGCAAAGTATGACGTCACAATCCCCTCGCGTCACAATTCATTCTGTGACGTCACAATGCATTCTGTGATGTCACAATGCAAAGTATGACGTCACAATCCCCTCGCGTCACAATTCATTCTGTGACGTCACAATACATTCTGTGACGTCACAATGCATTCTGTGACGTCACAATCCAGTCTGACACCCCACAATCCATTCTGTGACGTCACAATGCATTCTGTGACGTCACAATCCAAAGTGTGACGTCACAATCCCCTCGCGTCAAAATCCATTCTGTGACGTCACAATCCATTCTGTGACGTCACAATCCATGCTATGACGTCACAATGGATTCTGTGACGTCACAATCCAGTCTAACACCCCACAATCCATTCTGTGACGTCAGAATGCATTCTGTGAGGTCACAATCCAAAGTGTGACGTCACAATCTGCTCGCGTCACAATCCATTCTGTGACGTCACAATGCATTCTGTGACGTCACAATACATTCTGTGACGTCACAATCCAAAGTGTGACGTCACAATCCATTCTGTGACGTCACAATGCATTCTGTGACGTCACACTTTGTATTGTGACGTCACAATGCATTCTGTGACGTCACAATCCATTGTGATACACCACAATGCATTCTTTGACGTCACAATGCATTCTGTGACGTCACAATCCAAAGTGTGACGTCACAATCCATTCTTACATCCCCAATCCATTCTGTGACGTCACAATGCATTCTGTGACGTCACAATCCAGTCTGACACCCCACAATCCATTCTGTGACGTCACAATGCATTCTGTGATGTCACAATGCAAAGTATGACGTCACAATCCCCTCGCGTCACAATTCATTCTGTGACGTCACAATACATTCTGAGACGTCACAATGTATTCTGTGACGTCACAATCCAAAGTGTGACGTCACAATCCCCTCGCGTCAAAATCCCTTCTGTGACGTCAAAATATATTCTGTGACGTCACAATCCAAAGTGTGACGTCACAATCCCCTCGCGTCACAATCCATTCTGTGACGTCACAATCCCTTCTGTGACATCACAATCCAAAGTGTGACGTCACAACCCCCTCGCGTCACAATCCATTCGATGATGTCACAATCCCTTCTGTGACGTCACAATACATTCTGTGACGTCACAATCCAGTCTGACACCCCACAATCCATTCTGTGACGTCACAATGCATTCTGTGACGTCACAATCCAAAGTGTGATGTCACAACCCCCTCGCGTCACAATCCATTCGATGATGTCACAATCCCTTCTGTGACATCACAATCCCTTCTGTGACATCACAATGGATTCTGTGACGTCACAATCCATTCTGACACCCCACAATCCATTCTGTGACGTCACAATGGATTCTGTGACGTCACAATCCAAAGTGTGACGTCACAATCCCCTCGCATCACAATCCATTCTGTGATGTCACAATGCATTGTGTGACGTCACAATCCCTTCTGTGACGTCACAATGCATTCTGTGACGTCACAATCCAGTCTAACACCCCACAATCCATTCTGTGACGTCACAATGCCTTCTGTGACGTCACAATCCAAAGTGTGACGTCACAATCCGCTCGCGTCACAATGCATTCTGTGACGTCACAATCCATTCTGTGACGTCACAATGCATTCTGTGACGTCACAGTACATTTTGTGACGTCACAATCCAAAGTGTGACGTCACAATACATTCTGTGACGTCACAATGCATTCTGTGAGGTCACAATCCAAAGTGTGACGTCACAATCCATTCTGACAACCCACAATACATTCTGTGACGTCACAATGCATTCTGTTAGGTCACAATCCAAAGTGTGACGTCACAATCCATTCTGACACCCCACAATCCATTCTGTGACGTCACAATGCATTCTGTGACGTCACAATCCAAAGTGTGACGTCACAATCCCCTCGCGTCAAAATCCCTTCTGTGACGTCACAATATATTCTGTGACGTCACAATCCATGCTATGACGTCACAATGGATTCTGTGACGTCACAATCCAGTCTGACACCCCACAATCCATTCTGTGACGTCACAATGAATTCTGTGACGTCACAATCCAAAGTGTGATGTCACAACCCCCTCGCGTCACAATCCATTCGATGATGTGACAATCCCTTCTGTGACATCACAATCCCTTCTGTGACATCACAATGCATTCTGTGACGTCACAATCCAGTCTGACACCCCACAATCCATTCTGTGACGTCACAATGCATTCTGTGATGTCACAATGCAAAGTATGACGTCACAATCCCCTCGCGTCACAATTCATTCTGTGACGTCACAATACATTCTGAGACGTCACAATGCATTCTGTGACGTCACAATCCAGTCTGACACCCCACAATCCATTCTGTGACGTCACAATGCATTCTGTGACGTCACAATCCAAAGTGTGACGTCACAATCCCCTCGCGTCAAAATCCCTTATGTGACGTCACAATGCATTCTGTGACGTCACAATCCATGCTATGACGTCACAATGGATTCTGTGACGTCACAATCCAGTCTGACACCCCACAATCCATTCTGTGACGTCACAATGCATTCTGTGACGTCACAATCCAAAGTGTGATGTCACAACCCCCTCGCGTCACAATCCATTCGATGATGTCACAATCCCTTCTGTGACATCACAATCCATTCTGTGACATCACAATACATTCTGTGACGTCACAAACCCAAAGTGTGACGTCACAATCCATTCTGACACCCCACAATCCAATCTGTGATGTCATAATCCCTTCTGTGACGTCACAATCCATTCTATGACGTCACAATGCATTCTGTGACGTCACAATCCAGTCTGACACCCAACAATGCATTCTGTGACGTCACAATACATTCTCTGACGTCACAATCCAAAGTGTGACATCACAAACCCCTCGCGTCACAATACATTCGATGATGTCACAATCCCTTCTGTGACATCACAATACATTCTGTGACGTCACAATGCATTCTGTGAGGTCACAATCCAAAGTGTGACGTCACAATCCATTCTGACACCCCACAATCCATTCTGTGACGTCACAATGCATTCTGTGACGTCACAATCCAAAGTGTGACGTCACAATCCCCTCGCATCAGAATCCATTCTGTGATGTCACAATGCATTGTGTGACGTCACAATCCCTTCTGTGACGTCACAATGCATTCTGTGACGTCACAATCCAGTCTAACACCCCACAATCCATTCTGTGACGTCAGAATGCATTCTGTGAGGTCACAATCCAAAGTGAGACGTCACAATCTGCTCGCGTCACAATCCATTCTGTGACGTCACAATCCATTCTGTGACGTCACAATGCATTCTGTGACGTCACAATACATTCTGTGACGTCACAATCCAAAGTGTGACGTCACAATCCATTCTGTGACGTCACAATGCATTCTGTGACGTCACACTTTGTATTGTGACGTCACAATGCATTCTGTGACGTCACAATCCATTGTGATACACCACAATGCATTCTTTGACGTCACAATGCATTCTGTGACGTCACAATCCAAAGTGTGACGTCACAATCCATTCTTACACCCCCAATCCATTCTGTGACGTCACAATGCATTCTGTGATGTCACAATCCTAAGTGTGACGTCACAATCCATTCTGACAACCCACAATTCATTCTGTGATGTCATAATCCCTTCTGTGACGTCACAATCCATTCTATGACGTCACAATGCATTCTGTGACGTCACAATCCAGCCTGACACCCCACAATCCATTCTGTGACGTCACAATGCATTCTGTGACGTCACAATCCAAAGTGTGACGTCACAATCCCCTCGCGTCACAATCCATCCGATGATGTCACAATCCCTTCTGTGACGTCACAATCCATTCTGTGACGTCACAATGCATTCTGTGACGTCACAATACATTCTGTGACGTCACAATGCATTCTGTGACGTCGCAATCCAAAGTGTGACGTCACAATATATTCTGTGACGTCACAATCCATTCTGACAGACCACAATGCATTCTGTGACGTCACAATGCATTCTGTGACGTCACAATCCAAAGTGTGACGTCACAATCCATTCTGACACCCCACAATCCATTCTGTGAAGTCACAATACATTCTGTGAAGTCACAATCCAAAGTGTGACGTCACAATCCATTCTTACACCCCCAATCCATTCTGTGACGTCACAATCAATTCTGTGACGTCACATTCCATTCTGTGACGTCACAATCCAAAGTGTGACGTCACAATCCACTCGCGTCACAATCCGTTCTGTGATGTCATAATCCCTTCTGTGATGGCACAATCCATTCTATGTCTTCACAATGCATTCTGTGACGTCACAATCCATTCTGTGACGTCACAATCCAAAGTGTGACGTCACAATGCATTCTGTGACGTCACAATCCATTCTGACACCCCACAATCCATTCTGTGACGTCACAATGCATTCTGTGACGTCACAATCCAAAGTGTGACGTCACAATCCCCTCGCGTCAAAATCCCTTCTGTGACGTCACAATCCATTCTGTGACGTCACAATCCATGCTATGACGTCACAATGGATTCTGTGACGTCACAATCCAGTCTGACACCCCACAATCCATTCTGTGACGTCACAATCCAAAGTGTGACGTCACAATCCCCTCGCATCACAATCCATTCTGTGACGTCACAATCCCTTCTGTGACGTCACAATCCAAAGTGTGACGTCACAACCCCCTCGCGTCACAATCCATTCGATGATGTCACAATCCCTTCTGTGACGTCACAATCCATTCTGTGACGTCACAATCCAGTCTGACACCCCACAATACATTCTTTGACGT